>NC_079447.1:20451468-20653968 GCF_903798145.1 Danio aesculapii | reverse complement strand
AAATATAACAAACTATATTACAATAAAGTTGCCATGGGTAATTTCCTAATTTATATCAGAATATAAAAAAAAAAATATATATATATATATATATATAAATCTTTAAACTTTAATTTGTATTTACTAAAGCAGTATAACCCTTAAATCATGGGTCACCAAACTTGTTCCTGGAGGGCCGGTGCCCTACAGATTTTAGCTCCAACTCTAATCAAACACACCGGAACAAGCTAATCAAGGTCTTACTAGGTATACTTGAAACATCCAAGGGTGTGTTAAGGCAAGTTGGAGCTAAACTCTGCAGGGACACCGGCCCTCCAGGACCGAGATTGGTGACCCCTGCCTTAAATGATAACTTATTGCAATAAAAACATAATCACATTTATAACACAGTGGGGTTCAATAAAGTAGTCAAGCAGAATCTGCCTTTGACTTGACTTGCTCACCAAAGTCTCTGCATTGAGATATATAATATATAAAAACATTTGTTACAATAATAAATTGTCACTTATCTAGACTTAAGACATATCAATTGATATGAGACTGGTCAAATCACACCTGCACTTTTAACACAAGACAAACTCATGAGGATATGAGCTTATCTACATTAATAGCTGAACAAACATTTCATTTTCCATGCTTTTGTTTACACATTGTCAATTTGCATTGAATGTTTCTGTTTTCCACATACATTTTTAAACTTTACTTTGTATTTACTAATGCAGTATAACCCTTTAAACAATAACTTATTGCAATAAAACCATAAACACATTTATAACACAGTGAGGTTTAATACAGTAGTCAAGCAGAATCTGCTGTTGACTTGATTTGCTCACCAGAGTCTCTGCATTGTCAGGTGACAGTATGTACATTTAAACAAAATCTGATTCATTTACACCACTTAATTGAAACTTTTCATTTCATTGTTAGATTTTAACCATCCAACAAAGGGTTACATTAAATTTGAATTGACAATCTCGAAATAATCCCCATCATTCTCCCTATCTTGTCAGATGGGATGGTAAGCCAAATCCAAGGTTACCGTGGGCCAATTTTGGCCCGCAGGCCCTAGCTTGGGTGTCTCTGATCTATGCTAAAGTTAATTTTAAATGCCCATACATTCTTTTTTCTGGCAGTTGTTGGTATTAATAAAATGTTTATTTGCCATGTCAATGATTTAGTAATGCCACAAATAAAAAAGGATATTTGGTATAAAGTTGAAGTCAGAATTATTAAACCCCCTAAATTATTAGCCCCCTGTTTATTCCCCCAATTTCTGTTTAACGAAGAGAAGATTTTTTCAGCACTTTTCTAACCATAATAGTTTTATTAACTCCTTTCTAATAACTGAATTATTTTATCTTTGCCATGATGACAGTAAATAATATTTGACTAGATGTTTTCAAGACACTGAATGATGGTTTGTTTTGTAGACAACCGAAAAAATACAGCTTAAATGGGCTAATAATATTGACCCTAAAATGGATTTTAAAAAATTAAAAACTGCTTAAAATCTAGCCGAAATAAAACAAATCAGATTTTCTCCAGAAAAAATATTATCAGACATACTGTGAAAATTTTTATATATACAAATTCCTTTCTGTTTTATACTAATTACTATTTTAGGGTGTAAAAAGATTTGTTACAATAATAAATGATCACAACTTAAGACATATCAATTGATATGAGACTGGTCAAATCACACCTGCACTTTTAACACAAGACAAACTCATGAGGATATGAGCTTATCTACATTAATAGCTGAACAAACATTTCATTTTCCATGCTTTTGTTTACACATTGTCAATCTGCATTGAATGTTTCTGTTTTCCACATGAATGGACAACTGGGATATCTGCATGTGTGAGCAGGTGTGTGTGTGTGTGTGTGTGTGTTGAAATGGGTATCACAAGGAGGAGATGACTTATGAGGACATTGGCAATGCCCTAATTAAAATTTTTTTTAAGTTGTGTGTAGGGTGATAGAAAATACAGCTTGTAAAGTATAGAAACCTTTTAGAGTCTATGCTAAAAACTAGTACGCTTATAGGAATATCCCTGAATTCACAAAAACAAACTTTTCTGTGTGTGTGTGTGCGCGAGTGTGTATGAAATCAGCATATGGCTGGTCAAGAATAGACACATTCTCAGGTCAGAGGGAAAGGAAAAGCATTAACACACAAACTTCCTGTGAAATGTTGAGTTGGCTGCCATACGTTAGCAGGTAATTACAGTAAAAGAGCGTCCAGCTACTCGCAGCATGGTCACGGACATCGACTTAACGGCCACAGCAGAAATAATGACAGTAATTACCTCTCAGCCATGTTAGAAAGAGAGAGAGAGAGAGCAAAATAAAGCAGAGTGAAAGATTAAGAGAAAGAGTGAGAGTGAGACAGAAGTCCATTAGGGTAATGTGCAGTAAAATTTCTCTTAGAGAGCCGTGACTCGTTAAGTGCTCTCCATCTGTCTCGCTTTTTAAACTTAGGAAATATGAAAATCATTTATAATTGAGAATATCCAGGCACGCCTCGAGCTGGTCTGTGCATGTTAACTGGCACAGTCACAGCTCCTGTGTTTAAAAAAAAAAGAGAGCAAAGTCTTTATTAGAAAATAACATTGACTCCAGAATGAGTGGCGTCTGTCAGATGGATTTTCTTCCACATCATCCTGAGGAAACCACAGTCTTTTATATAGAACCAATGGACCCTTTTCACAAGTCTGTTAGGACGCGTTTAACGATCATTTGCATTATTAAATCTTTAAAAGTTTTTAATATTTCGATTTTTTAAAGTATGAACATTTATATGTATTTATGAACATATTATATCATCTTTGATTCAAATTACAAAAAAAACGAATTATTGCTTATGCGAGGCATTTCTACTGCACTGTAAATAATGTAATGACCAAAAGTCAAGACAATAAATATTTTTATGCTGCTTTAATTTATTCTAGTAGGTTAATCATGTTTCAACTAAAATTGTTAAGTTATACAGTTATATTTATATTTATACATAATATTTTTTTACTCAGTTGAGATGACTAAAAGTTTATTTGATTCAATTAAAAAAATGAACGCAGCAAGAATCTAATACTTTACAGTGTAAAAATGGTAACCTCCACACGCTACCTTAGTGTTATTGTGCTTCCCACCTCTAATTCCACTTTTTTTCAGTGTACACATCCTTAAAACAAAATAAACTTTAAATATAACTTTAAAAACTTCTAAATAAATTTGACAAAAATAGTTTTTAATATAGGGGCAGCACAGTGGCACAGTGGGTAGCCCTGTAGCATCACAGCAAGAAGGTTGTTGGTTTGAGGCTTGGTTGGGTCAGTTGGCATTTCTGTGTAAAGTTTGCATGTTTTCCCCGTGTTGGCGTGGGTTTTGTCCGGGTACTCCGGTTTCCCACAGTCCAAAGACATACACTACGGCCAATTCCCCTATAGCGCATGTGTGTGAATGAGAGTGTTTGGGTGTTTCCCAGTATAGGGTGGCTGCTGTAAGCGCATCTGCTGCGTAAAACATGCTGGATAAGTTGGTGGTTCATTCCGCTGTGGCGACCCCTGATTAATAAAGGGATTAAGCAGAAAAGAAAATGAATGAATGAATGTTTTTAATATATAAACTATATAATGTTAATATATAGTAACTTAATAGAAACTTCACTGTATATAGCAGAGCTGTGTGGGGGGAAAACAGATTTGTGTGTTTTCGGTTAAAATAGAATTTTCTTTTAATATTTAATTCATTTATCCAAATTAAATGTATCTTGTGTTATTTTTTTACCAGAAATTAAATTGCAAAAATTCAGAAAAGAAGTTAGGTCTTGAAAGTACTTTAAACTAAAATCTCTCTCTCTCTCTCTCTCTCTCTCTCTCTCTCTCTCTCTCTCTCTCTCTCTCTCTCTCTCTCTCTCTCTCTCTCTCTCTCTCTCTCAATTCAATTATTGCTTTATTGGCATGACAAATGTTATATATATTAACATATATATAATAGTTATATATATATAACATACATATATAATAAAAAAACAGTAAAAATATAATATACCATATTATTCAATATATCATATAATTAAAATACATAAATAAAAAGAATAGATCAGAATAAACTGTATGTTTAACACTCACCATTTTGGGATAAAACAGTAATAAAAACAATAGTAATCAGTATATTTATAATGATTCTCTCTCTCTCTGGAATCAGCTTTATTGACGTGTCAAGTATTGTGATGAACAATGAAAAAGCTGGTGTAGTAATTATATAATACATACATAAATACTTTTTTTTTTTTTGGTAAAAACATAGACAAATAAGAAAAATACCAATATGATTATTAAAAACATTATAAAACAAATTACAAAACTATACATTCATTTAGATGGTTTGTAATAATGTTTCTGACTGTGTTTTTTTCTGTAACCCTCCTGTTCTCTCTCTTTATCCATGTGATGAATGTCCATCATTGACAGTAGTGGCAGATGATAAATGCCTTCATTATCTTCAGTGAAACTCTGGCTTCAGCAGTCAATTCACTAGTCTTAAGAGGATTCTGTGTCTCTGCAGTGTGTTCAGGCAGGCCTGAGGCAAATCATATTCAGTTTCAGATTCAGAACAGCATCACTGGCATGATAATCAAAGGTTTAAGGTTACCAATGCATTAGTAAACAGTACTCACATTTGGACAACACGAAAAGCAACAGAGTTTGAAGTGATTCGATTTTCATTGTGTTCAGTGTGTATGTAATTATGGCATGAGATTAAGAAGTGTAATGGGGTTTATGGGGTTAAATGTACTACAACAGCACTGTAACATGTAGTATTTTAGTGTTAAATATTTATCCTTTCTACTTTAGTTAAACTTTTTTTAATAATTATAGATACTACATGCGAGCATTCAGAATCAACTTAATATTACTCTTCATGCCATCTGTAATGTACACTGTAAAACAACTTCCAATATTTTTAAGTAATATTAAGTAATATTTACTTCATCTCTGCTCTGACAGCTTTTGCTTTCAATAAAAGTTAAACAGTTAGATTTTTGCTGACATTTGTAGTTGTTTGATATTATTTATTTTATAAACTATTGTTGGAGACACAGTGGCTCAGTGGTTAGCAATGTCGCCTCACGGCAAGAAGGTCGCTGGTACCTCCGGGTGCTCCAGTTTCCCCCACAGTCCAAAGACATGAGCTATAGGTGAATTGAATAAACTAAATTGGGCGTAGTGTATGTGTGTGCATAAGTGTATGGATGTTTCCCAGTACTGGGTTGCGGCTGGAAGGGCATCCGCTGTGTAAAACATATGCTGGATAAGTTGGCGGTTCATTCTGCTGTGGTGGCCTCTGATAAATGAAAAATGTTTTTTAATGTACCAAGTATCAATAAAAGTCAAGAACAAGGTGAAATAATACAAACAAAGATTTGACTATACTATCTTTTGTTGCATTTTTCCCCATAAACAACCCCCCCTCCCCTTAAAAAAATGTATTAAATTAATAAATACATAAAACGAGTATATTCTCACAGAGTTTGAAAGTACCGTGAGGATATATTTGCCATTAATGTATACCCTTTGAGTTTCATTGCATTATCTTTTAAAGCATAGACCTTTTAATTTGCCCATTAGTTTAAGGGAAGTGTTACGCCTTTTTCAAAGTATGAGATCATTGGATTCCATACTGTATAAAGACATTTAGTGGATCCTCTAAGAGAGTATTTAATTTTCTCCAATCTTAAAAACAGATACTTATCACTAAACCAGAGTGAAACTAAAGGTGATTTACTTAATTTCCAATCAAGCAGTATTCTTCTCCGAGCCATAAGACACGCGAAAGCATAAGCGTCTCACCTCTACTTTATTGCCTGTGAAATTACATTTGAAATGTCAAAAATTGTCCTATAATGCAATTCAACATTGTAAATAAAAAACATGAAGCACAAAACATGGGATGCTATTGCAAGAGGTCAACAAAACAAAATGAGTGACTTTTAGCATACTAGGAGCACTTTAATTATTATAATTATTTTTGTAATTTGGAAGTCAAAGCCCTACGGTGGCCGAGAGAGCTTAACACGCTGCAATTTAATAAAGCACATGCAAAAAACACCAGCAAACAAACAAAACGATCTTCATCAATTTGACAGCACACGTGTTGCAAATTAGTCACAACACAAACAACTGAAGAAACGTGCAGCAAATTAGTCACAACACAAACAACTGAAGAAACGTGCAGCAAATTAGTCACAACACAAACAAGTGAAGAAACACACTGCAAATTGGTCACAACACAAACAACTAAAGAAACACACAGCAAATTAGTCACAACACAAACAACTGAAGAAACGCACTGCAAATTGGTCACAACACAAACAACTGAAGCAAATTAGTCACAACACAAACGACTGAAGAAACGCACTGCAAATTAGTCACAACACAAACAACTGAAGAAACACACTGCAAATTAGTCACAACACAAACAACTGAAGAAACGCACAGCAAATTATTCACAACACAAACAACTGAAGAAACGCACTGCAAATTAGTCACAACACAAACAACTGAAGAAACGTGCAGCAAATTAGTCACAACACAAACAAGTGAAGAAACACACTGCAAATTGGTCACAACACAAACAACTGAAGTAACGCACTGCAAATTGGTCACAACACAAACAACTGAAGAAACGCACTGCAAATTGGTCACAACACAAACAACTGAAGAAACACACTGCAAATTGGTCACAACACAAACAACTGAAGAAACGCTCAGCAAATTAGTCACAACACAAACATCTGAAGAAACGCACTGCAAATTAGTCACAACACAAACAACTGAAGAAACGCACAGCAAATTATTCACAACACAAACAACTGAAGAAACGCACAGCAAATTATTCACAACACAAACAACTGAAGAAACACACTGCAAATTGGTCACAACACAAACAACTGAAGAAACACACTGCAAATTGGTCACAACACAAACAACTGAAGCAAATTAGTCACAACACAAACAACTGAAGAAACGCACTGCAAATTGGTCACAACACAAACAACTGAAGAAACGCACAGCAAATTATTCACAACACAAACAACTGAAGAAACACACTGCAAATTGGTCACAACACAAACAACTGAAGAAACGCACTGCAAATTGGTCACAACACAAACAACTGAAGCAAATTAGTCACAACACAAACAACTGAAGAAACACACTGAAAATTGGTCACAACACAAACAACTGAAGAAACGCACAGCAAATTATTCACAACACAAACAACTGAAGAAACACACTGCAAATTGGTCACAACACAAACAACTGAAGAAACACACTGCAAATTAGTCACAACACAAACAACTGAAGAAACGCACTGCAAATTGGTCACAACACAAACAACTGAAGAAACACACTGAAAATTGGTCACAACACAAACAACTGAAGAAACGCACTGCAAATTAGTCACAACACAAACAACTGAAGAAACACACAGCAAATTAGTCACAACACAAACAACTGAAGAAACGTGCAGCAAATTAGTCACAACACAAACAAGTGAAGAAACACACTGCAAATTGGTCACAACACAAACAACTGAAGAAACGCACTGCAAATTGGTCACAACACAAACAACTGAAGAAACACACTGCAAATTGGTCACAACACAAACAACTGAAGCAAATTAGTCACAACACAAACAACTGATGAAACGCACTGCAAATTGGTCACAACACAAACAACTGAAGAAACGCACTGCAAATTGGTCACAACACAAACAACTGAAGAAACGCTCAGCAAATTAGTCACAACACAAACATCTGAAGCAAATTAGTCACAACACAAACAACTGAAGAAACACACTGCAAATTGGTCACAACACAAACAACTGAAGAAACACACTGCAAATTAGTCACAACACAAACAACTGAAGAAAGACACTGCAAATTAGTCACAACACAAACAACTGAAGAAACGCACAGCAAATTATTCACAACACAAACAACTGAAGAAACGCACAGCAAATTATTCACAACACAAACAACTGAAGAAACACACTGCAAATTGGTCACAACACAAACAACTGAAGAAACACACTGCAAATTAGTCACAACACAAACAACTGAAGAAACACACTGCAAATTAGTCACAACACAAACAACTGAAGAAACACACTGCAAATTGGTCACAACACAAACAACTGAAGAAACGCACTGTAAATTGGTCACAACACAAACAACTGAAGAAACGCGCAGCAAATTAGTCACAACACAAACAACTGAAGAAACGCACAGCAAATTAGTCACAACACAAACAACTGAAGAAACACACTGCAAATTAGTCACAACACAAACAACTGAAGAAACACACTGCAAATTAGTCACAACACAAACAACTGAAGAAACACACTGCAAATTGGTCACAACACAAACATCTGAAGCAAATTAGTCACAACACAAACAACTGATGAAACGCACTGCAAATTGGTCACAACACAAACAACTGAAGAAACGCACTGCAAATTGGTCACAACACAAACAACTGAAGAAACGCACTGCAAATTAGTCACAACACAAACAACTGAAGCAAATTAGTCACAACACAAACAACTGAAGAAACACGCAGCAAATTGGTCACAACACAAACAACTGAAGAAACGCACTGCAAATTAGTCACAACACAAACAACTGAAGAAACGCATAGCAAATTATTCACAACACAAACAACTAAAGAAACACACTGCAAATTAGTCACAACACAAACAACTGAAGAAACGCACAGCAAATTATTCACAACACAAACAACTGAAGAAACGCACTGTAAATTGGTCACAACACAAACAACTGAAGAAACGCACAGCAAATTAGTCACAACACAAACAACTGAAGAAACGCACAGCAAATTAGTCACAACACAAACAACTGAAGAAACACACTGCAAATTGGTCACAACACAAACAACTGAAGCAAATTAGTCACAACACAAACAACTGATGAAACGCACTGCAAATTGGTCACAACACAAACAACTGAAGAAACGCACTGCAAATTGGTCACAACACAAACAACTGAAGAAACGCTCAGCAAATTAGTCACAACACAAACAACTGAAGAAACACGCAGCAAATTGGTCACAACACAAACAACTGAAGAAACACACTGCAAATTGGTCACAACACAAACAACTGAAGAAACACACTGCAAATTAGTCACAACACAAACAACTGAAGAAACACACTGCAAATTGGTCACAACACAAACAACTGAAGAAACACACTGCAAATTAGTCACAACACAAACAACTGAAGAAACGCACAGCAAATTATTCACAACACAAACAACTGAAGAAACGCACAGCAAATTATTCACAACACAAACAACTGAAGAAACACACTGCAAATTGGTCACAACACAAACAACTGAAGAAACACACTGCAAATTAGTCACAACACAAACAACTGAAGAAACACACTGCAAATTAGTCACAACACAAACAACTGAAGAAACACACTGCAAATTGGTCACAACACAAACAACTGAAGCAAATTAGTCACAACACAAACAACTAAAGAAACACACTGCAAATTAGTCACAACACAAACAACTGAAGAAACGCACTGCAAATTAGTCAC
Organism: Danio aesculapii; assembly: GCF_903798145.1. Classification (NCBI taxonomy): domain Eukaryota; kingdom Metazoa; phylum Chordata; class Actinopteri; order Cypriniformes; family Danionidae; genus Danio; species Danio aesculapii. The sequence continues at coordinate 20,644,338 of NC_079447.1, read as the reverse complement.
AACACAAACAACTGAAGAAACACACTGCAAATTAGTCACAACACAAACAACTGAAGCAAATTAGTCACAACACAAACAACTGAAGAAACGCACTGCAAATTAGTCACAACACAAACAACTGAAGAAACGCACTGCAAATTGGTCACAACACAAACAACTGAAGAAACACACTGCAAATTGGTCACAACACAAACAACTGAAGAAACGCTCAGCAAATTATTCACAACACAAACAACTGAAGAAACGCACAGCAAATTATTCACAACACAAACAACTGAAGAAACACACTGCAAATTGGTCACAACACAAACAACTGAAGAAACACACTGCAAATTGGTCACAACACAAACAACTGAAGAAACGCACTGCAAATTGGTCACAACACAAACAACTGAAGAAACGCACAGCAAATTAGTCACAACACAAACAACTGAAGAAACACACTGCAAATTAGTCACAACACAAACAACTGAAGAAACACACTGCAAATTGGTCACAACACAAACAACTGAAGAAACGCACTGTAAATTGGTCACAACACAAACAACTGAAGAAACGCGCAGCAAATTAGTCACAACACAAACAACTGAAGAAACGCACAGCAAATTAGTCACAACACAAACAACTGAAGAAACACACTGCAAATTAGTCACAACACAAACAACTGAAGAAACACACTGCAAATTGGTCACAACACAAACATCTGAAGCAAATTAGTCACAACACAAACAACTGATGAAACGCACTGCAAATTGGTCACAACACAAACAACTGAAGCAAATTAGTCACAACACAAACGACTGAAGAAACGCACTGCAAATTAGTCACAACACAAACAACTGAAGAAACGCACAGCAAATTAGTCACAACACAAACAACTGAAGAAACGCACTGCAAATTAGTCACAACACAAACAACTGAAGCAAATTAGTCACAACACAAACAACTAAAGAAACACACAGCAAATTAGTCACAACACAAACAACTGAAGAAACGCACTGCAAATTGGTCACAACACAAACAACTGAAGAAACACACTGCAAATTAGTCACAACACAAACAACTGAAGAAACGCACAGCAAATTATTCACAACACAAACAACTGAAGAAACGCACTGTAAATTGGTCACAACACAAACAACTGAAGAAACGCGCTGCAAATTAGTCACAACACAAACAACTGAAGAAACGCACAGCAAATTAGTCACAACACAAACAACTGAAGAAACACACTGCATATTGGTCACAACACAAACAACTGAAGCAAATTAGTCACAACACAAACAACTGATGAAACGCACTGCAAATTGGTCACAACAAAAACAACTGAAGAAACACACTGCAAATTGGTCACAACACAAACAACTGAAGAAACGCACTGCAAATTGGTCACAACACAAACAACTGAAGAAACACACTGCAAATTAGTCACAACACAAACAACTGAAGAAACACACTGCAAATTGGTCACAACACAAACAACTGAAGAAACACACTGCAAATTAGTCACAACACAAACAACTGAAGAAACACACTGCAAATTGGTCACAACACAAACAACTGAAGAAACACACTGCAAATTAGTCACAACACAAACAACTGAAGAAACGCACAGCAAATTATTCACAACACAAACAACTGAAGAAACGCACAGCAAATTAGTCACAACACAAACAACTGAAGAAACGCACTGCAAATTGGTCACAACACAAACAACTGAAGAAACGCACAGCAAATTAGTCACAACACAAACAACTGAAGAAACACACTGCAAATTAGTCACAACACAAACAACTGAAGAAACACACTGCAAATTGGTCACAACACAAACAACTGAAGCAAATTAGTCACAACACAAACAACTGAAGAAACGCACTGCAAATTGGTCACAACACAAACAACTGAAGAAACGCACAGCAAATTAGTCACAACACAAACAACTGAAGAAACACACTGCAAATTAGTCACAACACAAACAACTGAAGAAACACACTGCAAATTGGTCACAACACAAACAACTGAAGCAAATTAGTCACAACACAAACAACTGAAGAAACGCACTGCAAATTGGTCACAACACAAACAACTGAAGAAACGCACAGCAAATTAGTCACAACACAAACAACTGAAGAAACGCACTGCAAATTAGTCACAACACAAACAACTGAAGAAACACACTGCAAATTGGTCACAACACAAACAACTAAAGAAACACACTGCAAATTAGTCACAACACAAACAACTGAAGAAACACACTGCAAATTGGTCACAACACAAACAACTGAAGAAACGCACTGTAAATTAGTCACAACACAAACAACTGAAGCAAATTAGTCACAACACAAACAACTGAAGAAAATTGGTCACAACACAAACAACTGAAGAAACACACTGCAAATTATTCACAACACAAACAACTGAAGAAACACACTGCAAATTAGTCACAACACAAACAACTGAAGCAAATTAGTCACAACACAAACAACTGAAGAAAATTGGTCACAACACAAACAACTGAAGAAACACACTGCAAATTGGTCACAACACAAACAACTAAAGAGACACACTGCAAATTAGTCACAACACAAACAACTGAAGAAACACACTGCAAATTGGTCACAACACAAACAACTAAAGAGACACACTGCAAATTAGTCACAACACAAACAACTGATGAAACGCACTGCAAATTGGTCACAACACAAACAACTGAAGAAACGCTCAGCAAATTAGTCACAACACAAACAACTGAAGAAACACACTGCAAATTGGTCACAACACAAACAACTGAAGAAACGCACAGCAAATTAGTCACAACACAAACAACTGAAGAAACACACTGCAAATTAGTCACAACACAAACAACTGAAGAAACACACTGCAAATTGGTCACAACACAAACAACTGAAGCAAATTAGTCACAACACAAACAACTGAAGAAACACACTGCAAATTGGTCACAACACAAACAACTGAAGCAAATTAGTCACAACACAAACGACTGAAGAAACGCACTGCAAATTGGTCACAACACAAACAACTGAAGAAACGCACAGCAAATTAGTCACAACACAAACAACTGAAGAAACGCACAGCAAATTGGTCACAACACAAACAACTGAAGAAACGCACAGCAAATTAGTCACAACACAAACAACTGAAGAAACGCACTGCAAATTGGTCACAACACAAACAACTGAAGCAAATTAGTCACAACACAAACAACTGAAGAAAATTGGTCACAACACAAACAACTGAAGAAACACACTGCAAATTGGTCACAACACAAACAACTGAAGAAACACACTGCAAATTGGTCACAACACAAACAACTGAAGAAACACACTGCAAATTAGTCACAACACAAACAACTGAAGAAACACACTGCAAATTGGTCACAACACAAACAACTGAAGAAACACACTGCAAATTGGTCACAACACAAACAACTGAAGCAAATTAGTCACAACACAAACGACTGAAGAAACGCACTGTAAATTAGTCACAACACAAACAACTGAAGCAAATTAGTCACAACACAAACAACTGAAGAAAATTGGTCACAACACAAACAACTGAAGAAACACACTGCAAATTATTCACAACACAAACAACTGAAGAAACACACTGCAAATTAGTCACAACACAAACAACTGAAGCAAATTAGTCACAACACAAACAACTGAAGAAAATTGGTCACAACACAAACAACTGAAGAAACACACTGCAAATTGGTCACAACACAAACAACTGAAGAAACACACTGCAAATTGGTCACAACACAAACAACTGAAGCAAATTAGTCACAACACAAACGACTGAAGAAACGCACTGCAAATTGGTCACAACACAAACAACTGAAGAAACGCACTGTAAATTAGTCACAACACAAACAACTGAAGCAAATTAGTCACAACACAAACAACTGAAGAAAATTGGTCACAACACAAACAACTGAAGAAACACACTGCAAATTATTCACAACACAAACAACTGAAGAAACACACTGCAAATTAGTCACAACACAAACAACTGAAGCAAATTAGTCACAACACAAACAACTGAAGAAAATTGGTCACAACACAAACAACTGAAGAAACACACTGCAAATTAGTCACAACACAAACAACTGAAGAAACACACTGCAAATTGGTCACAACACAAACAACTGAAGCAAATTAGTCACAACACAAACGACTGAAGAAACGCACTGCAAATTAGTCACAACACAAACAACTGAAGAAACGCACTGCAAATTGGTCACAACACAAACAACTGAAGCAAATTAGTCACAACACAAACAACTGAAGAAACGCACTGCAAATTAGTCACAACATTTACAAATATCCACTGTTTCTACATGTTTCTAGGGGCACAAAAACATGATGGACCCTGCTGAGATATGGATGTGTGATTATCATAGATATGTGTTATTATGGGTTTATTATGTTGTGTAATCAGGATATTAAAATAAACGAAAAACAACTCCAATAACTACACTGAGCAACAGTCACGGCATAATAACACATCCGTCATGGGTCCGTCATGTTTTTGGGTCCCCTAGAAACATTTCTGTTGTGTTATTTGCAAATGTTGGTACCAATTTGCTGCTCATTTCTTCACTTGTTTGTGTTGTGACCAAAAATTGAATTGAATTGCTACTTTTTTGGGAGTATTTAGTTGTGCAGTAAGTTGTGCAGTGGTGGCAGGTCTCCGTCTGTGTGTATCTGTCTTTTTGACAAGCCAATGTTTGCAAATCTCTTTATAAGTACTCGACTCGCCAGGCCCGAGGCAGATTTTTCTGCACTCATCTACATTGACTGACCTGCTCTCTGGAGAATGACAGCCTTATCAACTGCAGCACACTTTTGTCGAGTGGTTAGACAGACAAAACTATCCTGGCAGAAAGAGTGTCAGGCAGAAAGAGCAAGACGGAGACAGTATTCAATCATTTAGAGGTGGTTCTTTCTTACAGCATGGTCATATCTATGTTCATCTTTCTATGCTTTGGCTTGTCAGTCACCCATATTAAATTGTGTTTGCGAAACACATAGTATCATTTAATTACCCAGAGTTCCCTCTTCGGTCTTACTGTTACGTGCAGACACAAACCACATTTTTTGTCTTGCAGGTTTAAACCCCTCGATTCTGTCTGTCTCAGTGTTGTCACTGTCTTTCTCAGTTAGTGTCACCTGCAGTGCCACACGCACACACATGCTGAAAATCCACATGCATAATTGGCCCTTGAAGGGAAAACCTTTTAGTCGTGGCTGTCAGAGTTTTACCCCGCAGCTTGCCTTGGGCACCTGACTCCTGACATCATGTAATGAGTGTATCTATGTGTGTGAGGATGTATGTGTTAAAAATACAGAGAGACAATGTGTTAGGAGGAGATAGAAAAAGAAAATCTTAGAAAAACAGAATTATGTGTTATCTTCCATTACTTTTTAAAGTGTTACAAACATAAAATATTGTAAAAATAAACGATTTTCAATTTTACATTTAAATATTTTAATTGTAAATAATTTTATTCATATAAATTGGTGTTTTTCTCTCTCTCTTTTTCTATGTTGTATCTTATTTTAATCTCTACATTTTAAATGGTTTGTTTCCTTAACATGAGTTCACAACTAAAAACAATAAATGAACCATTTGGTTTTTAACACTAAATCTTTAGCTGATTTGACTGCTGGACTGTTCCATGGTTCGGGATGAGTGATGAGGGACACATTTGTGTAGATGCAATGATTACATTAACATTTTATTTGTAAGACCCTCACCATACAAAACATGATAGAAAATAATGTTATATATAATTTAGGTATAATTTATACTTCTAGGTATTTATGTGTGAGTTAAAAAGGATGTGTGTTAAAGTTTTTTTTACATAAAAATATAAAATAAATGTTTTTCAATTTTACATTTAAATAATTATAAATATCACAATTTTACATTAGTAAAAATAATATTATTCTAGATATTTAACTTTAAAAAAATTTATTCAAAAAATATTTTTGAGACCTTGAATTGTAATATTTCATGAATTAATGCATGTTAAATTAACCCTTTAATCACCCAAAACCCTATCATTTTGCATAGTTCTGCCACTTTACAAACAAACACACGTACATACTCACACATGCACCAACCCACACACACACACGCACACACACAAAAACTGAAAGCGTTACTCTTTAATTATGTATTAGGCCAAGAAGAGTGTTCAAATTTGTGTGCTTCAAAATATAAGCTGTGAAGTATTAGTCTTTTGTTTATAATGTTTACTTTGTGGTTGTTCATATTGCAGGTCTGTGATTGGTGCAAACACATCCGCCACACTAAGGAATACCTGGATTTTGGAGCGGGTGAGAGGAGGCTTCAGTTTTGCAGTGCTAAGTGTCTGAACCAATATAAGATGGACATATTCTATAAAGAGACTCAGGCTGCACTGCCAGGGGGTTTGTGTAACCCTCCTCTCCCCACCAGTGATACGAAATCAGAGAGCGGTGCGGGTGTACAGCTCCTTACACCTGAGTCCTGGAGTGCACCTCTAAGTGAGCTCCGCAGTCGAAAGGCACCTTCACCAGTGGGTGCCACTATAGTTGGACCTTCTGGATCCACGTCGGGGTCACCATCTGAAGCTGGAACAGTGTGTTCCTCATCGTCCTCATCATCTTCATCATCATCATCAACGAAAATCCCCACACCACGGCCACATGAAAGCCCTGCTTTACCGCCACCTCATCCACCACCTATAGCAGGGTTACATCCAGCTCTGGGTATGCCACCTGGCAGCCCACCTATGGTCATGACACCCCGAGGCCCAGTTCCTCTCCCTATCTTCATGGAGCACCAGATGATGCAGCAGATGCGCCCTCCGTTTCTACGACCCCCAGGCCCCAACAGCCCTCATTCCAATCCCATGATCCCTGGCATTGGGCCACCACCACCTCCACGGACTTTGTGCCCTCCATCAAGCCCTATGCACCGCCCACTCCTTTCCCCCCATTTACACCCTTCCTCTACCCCAACCCTTTCTGGGAACCCTCCAGGTATATTACCCCCTCACCCTGCTGCCCACATGCCAGGCTTGCCTTTCCCCCCAGTTAACATGATGCCATCTGGTCCCATCCCAGTTCCACCCATTATGAATATTGGCATGCCTTCTCTGGCCCCCTTAGTGCCTCCACCAACGTTATTAGTGCCCTATCCAGTGATTGTGCCATTGCCAGTCCCCATACCCATACCAGTACCCATACCATTCAATCCGCAGCGGTCAGGTGACAGACCAGGAAATGATGGAACACTTCCGAACACTGCAAACGAGCAGAAAGATTCAAAAGCACCACCATCATTTTCCTCTAGAGGAGAGGAGAGGGACTTTCAGAAAGCCCCTCCTACCTCAGACACGCTTTCACCAGAATTTTCCAAACAGACCGAGCAGGGTAGGACAGACATGGCAGATTTGATGGTTAAAATGGAAAACTCTGGTAAAGGAAGCTCTGAACACTCACGTAAAGACACACCAGCAGATGGAGTCATTGATCTTACGACCAGTCATCGCTCCCGGCAACAGCTAGTGATCCAGAGGGCTGTAACCTGTGTGCAGGTAAAAACAGAGCCTGGGTTAAGTCCACCGCCTGCACTATTAGGTGAAACTGAGTTGGATGGGTCAACAAGTACTAGCACAGGAACAGCAAAATATGACCACAGAGACACATACAGTAATGCTGAAAGCCCATTGGCTAGTGTAGCTCTGCCTTGTGCTGACCCATCCTACTGCAGCGGCACGCCACCACTTTCTCAGCCAATCACATGCAGTGCCTCCACTATACCTAGCAACATCACCACCGCTAAGACTGAGCCTGGCTCTGCTACACCCTGCAATGTGATCGTTAATGGGAGCTGTAATTTGCCTCCAACAGAGAGTTTGATCAGAACGCCTCCATTAGAGCAACGTCCTCAGGTGGACACCTGCCGCAGGACGACCACAGTGTGCGGTGAGCCTGCGGGGGCAGATCTAGAAGGAGAGGACCTGAAAGAGAACAGCTGCCTGGCCACTGAAAGGGACTCGGCAGGTAAGAGATGTTCAAATGACCAGTCTGCCATTACTGCAGGAACAGGGGACGATAAACCTCAGAGCCCTGAAGATGACCCATCTGGTGAGGACCATGCCTACGCCTTGCCCATAATGCCCAAACCTGGCTGTGTCATTCAACCCGTGCCCAAACCTGCTGACAAAACTGCTGCCATCTTGCCCTGTGGCTTGACAGCCCCATTAACGGGAACTGTTCCAATGGAAATGGAGCCTCCGCTGAAGAGAAGGTGTCTGCGTATTCGCAATCAGAACAAGTGAAATTGAGGAAAGGTGAAAATCTGAGTTTGACAATATTCTTTATATATTTTTGTTATAAATGTTGTAAATGAATCTCTGTGTAGTTGCAAAGTAATTTCAAGTGGGAGGGACAATTATGGTATTTGATTGAAGATTATGAGGACAAATGATTTCTATAAAATAATGAAAAGAACAGATACATCATTTTTAACAGGCGCTACTATATACATATAAAAATAAGACAACATTTTGATTTCATGCTGACTGTAAAACTCAAATAACTTGCATGTAACTTCGAATAGTCCTTTTATGGCCCGTTTCCACTAAGTGGTACAGTATAGTATGGTATAGTTTGGTATGGCTCATCTTTATCAGGCTTGCATTTCCCCTGCCAAAAAGGGTACCAATGGTTCATTCAGTCCTTGTTTGGGTTCAAAAACAACATGCAACATATAGCCCAGTCAGTGCAAACCTCTCATTGGCAGGGTTGGGTACCGAAACCCGGTGCCATTATAGCACTGATACCTTTGTAACCGATACGGAATGGTAACCATGGTGACAGTCAGTGCATAACATTTTACTAGTTATATATAACATCCCCCCTCCCCCCACCAGTTTCTCTGGTCTAGAACCACCACTGACTATAACATGTAAGACAGGATCATGAAAGGAACATTCAAAAAGCAACTCATGTAAACACTTTGATCATATTATTGTCTTATTCAGATTAAGTCAAATCATTAGATTACTGATAACCACGTAAACATAGTCACAAGCCCCAACCATAGAAAAAAGGAGTTCAGTATTTTGATGACAGCCTTTTCACAGGTTAGTAGTAAGCTAATGTTATTTCATAATGCAAATCTTAAACTCAAGCTAACTAAATGATCAAAGGAAATATATTAATGTAATTCAAATATATAAAATATGAATTGATGTTTACTTTAAAATTACATTAAATTGTTCTATTAAAATTATTTTTTAAAGATTTTGTCAAATAAAAGATTTTTCTAGAGTCATCCACCATAATTTTGTGGCTCAAAAGTATCTGTTCAGGCACCGTTTTGGCACTGGTACCGTTTTAAAAGTATCGATTTAGCACCGGTATCGAAATAACCCCAAACAATACCCAACCCTACTCATAATCTTCACCAGCACATGTAACCCCTTGTTAGAAAGAAATTCCATCATTCTGAGTTCAAAATAGTTAAAAGGTGATGATAATAGTTAAACATGGCTGTTTATTCATGTTTAAGGTTGCTGAAATAATCATTTGCTTCTTTGTTTTTTTCACGCTTCACTCTCGTGTTTTTTCATTTCTGAAAGGATCGGATGTTAGAAGCATTTCAATAATCACGCACTCGTTATTATCATCAGTTCAAGAAGTTCGTTATTTTACATATTGACACGCGGCGAGTTCAAGCAAGAAAGCGAAACCGCTCGCTCTTTAGACGGCCTTGTAAACAACTATGGGGCACAGGGTAGACTCTGCTCTTCTTCTTGGCTTTGTGGCTGTTCATCAAGATGTCGACAAGGTTTGTTTAAGCTTCGGTCAACAATGGCTTGATATATGTATATATTATAATGGTGTAATGTCTTGGTTGTGTATTTAAAAATGGAGCTTTCTTTGTTTTCATTCTCCTAGCTTGTGCACGACAGAGTGACGTTACTCTGTAAACCAATAGCGTTCAGCTGCGTGTCTTGCTCCACCTTTTGGTATCCTTTTTTTGTGCTAGGTACCCAAAAAGTGGTACGGTACGGTTCGCTTTTTAGTGCCTTTAGACAGTGGAAACAGCCACTTTATCGAACCATACCCCTCAGTGGAAACAGGCCACTAGTCTAGTGAACCATTCAATCTGATCTGAAAAAAGATCAACAAGGCACATACAATATCTTGCACATCACTCCCTTTACTCTCTTTAATTTGTGCCCTCTCTCTCTCACTCCCTCTCTCTCTCTCTCTCTCTCTCTCTCTCTCTCTCATAGATATTAACATCTCACCAAAGGGATAAAGAGGACTGCACTGCAGAAGAGACCACCCGCCATCCCCAGACTCCATCTCCAATCAAGATGTCAACCTTGTTTCCTCCACTTCTCCAATCCCGCACAAACACATTTAGACATAACAGGCACACAGATCATCCGGTGTGGGACAGTAGTCTGCTCCATCTCCACCCCTTCTGGCTAAACAAAGACTGACACAAAGTGTTAATCTGGGAAGTAGATCGGCTGTGATGTTTGACCTTCAATTTCAGCATCTTCAGGCATCCCAGTCTTCTTGCTGAGGAAAGAGATATTTCTCATCCTCTGCACTCAATCCCCCTCCATCCACAGCTTGTTGTTGCGAGTTTCCGCCTACTGGTTGGAGGCGATATTGCAGTGGAAGACCACAGTTTAGATATGCAGATCTCCAAGAAGGTGGAGCATATGCCAAACATAACAGCTCTGCCAGGCTGCCAATCAAACATTTGGAACAAGGCCAGTCAATTCCTGCCACAGAAGGATGGACCAGTTTTCTTCTTTGTGCGTGTGTATTCAAAGAAGCGTGGTTTAATCTGTCTGTACAATTAAGGTGATGCTTCAGACTTGCAGAAGCAGAATTGCTCTAGAAGATGGACAGAATACTCTCTCAGCTCAAAACCTTTCTCTCACTCACTTCCCCTGACTATGTGTATCAGTATCTGCAACACCAGCAAAACACTCTGTACTCTTTCTTAACCTTTTTCCTTTCTCTCCTTTCTGAGGGAGAGGTGTTCCGGAACTGGACACCCAAAAAAAGACAGGAAGAGAGAAACTTGCACACCCTGGAGGGAGTACAAAAATCACAGCAGGAGCTCAAAAAATAGAGGGATGAGGTGAAGTTTTATTTCATCCTTTGGAGCTCATCTACCGTTGGAGAAGAATGCTAGAAGATAAGTAGTCCGCACTACTGGAAAACAGTGTTTGCTGGTTTATTGTGCAATGAAAATTGATTTATTCACTGATTTGATTGAGGATTATACAGGGTACAGGCCTCAGCAAGCATTTTGGCTAACTGTTCAAATGGCTGCTAGTGTTGTGGCCACTGGTTTGGAGGCTCTCCACCCAGTCTGTTCAATTACACGCGCCCATTGAAACGCCACATGGCTTAACAAAGAGTAGATGGGTTGTGTCCCAACATATCAAGACGGCTAGATGGAAATCAGTGACCACAGGGGCATTTGGGTTGGATTTCTCATTATTTATATCTGTATCCATCTTATTGTGGTGCTCTTACTTAAGAACTTCCCTCTTGGGTCTCCTATCGCAGAACAATCAAACTGAGTAGAGAGAGAGGGGTCAGCAAATGTTTCAGTGAGCTGGTGTCAGTGGTGCATTCCTGAGGTTCAGTTGTATTTTTACGCTTTATTTTTTTGCCAAATCCCAATCAGTGCTAAGTTATGTTCATCACTTCCTTTCCAGCTATGGTTACAGGAACAGCCTTAGTTAGTTCCAAGGTGCCTCAGTGTAGAGTTCACTTACACAAGATGCCAAGAACATTTAGCTTAAAGGTACACTGGGTTGGAAAGGTGGACACAGAGCCAAAATAACTCTTAATTTCACAGAGTACTGTAAGAGGTGAATGCATGGTTAGCACCTGTGTCTTTATGTCATTTGTTTCGACTAAAGCAGAGAAGTCAATCTAAAAGCCAAGTGTGTGTGTGTGTGTTTGTGTTTGTGTGTGTGTGTGTGTGTGTGTGTGTGTGTGTGTGTGTGTGTGTGTGTGTGTGTGTGTGTATGTTGACAGTGTGTGGAAGAAGGTAGGCCAAAAGTTTAGTTTAAAGGCTGGTTTATACTTCTGCGTCAAGAGAATGGCGTGACCCACTGTGCTTGCCTTGCACATAGTTGCACATTCATACTTCTGCATGCTGTTTGTGTTGCTCTGCAAAAACACTTCAGAAACGCTAGCTGGCAGTAGGTTTTTATTAAGGGTGTACGGATCACACCCAACGGTTCGGAACTTGTAGGTTAATTCAACATTTATAACAATTGCAGTGAGATCGCCTCCCGTGTCATTCAAATAAGCATTTTGATTTCCCCGTAAAATATAATGATGACAGAAAAAGTTGTGGTTGGACCTACCTAACCTAAATGCTTTCTTAGGATATTAATTAAAGGTGTTTTCTGTCACTGTTTGTTTAGGTTGCATTAATGCATTCAGTGTAAAGCTGTACAATTAAATATTAAAAGATTGTGATCTCTATTCAAACCCGCGCAACATGAACGATAAATAATAATGATTTGCATTTGTTTATTAATCTTTCAAAGTGTCGCAAATCAGCGTTTCATCGAGAGAGATTCCGTTTTTGCACTTTCTCAGTTCGTTTTAAACAATGAAATAACACAGAAGAACTAGCAGAACAGTTTATAGTTCAGATATAAACACTGATGTTTATATCTGTTTGACGCTGGTGAAAGCAATTACATCGTGTAACCAACAAGGGGCGACAAACAAACATCAAAATTATGTCACTGAATAGGTTTTCAGAAATGATACACCTACAGTATAATGAAACAGGAAGTTTTATGTGTGAATTGTTGAATCAATAATAGAAAACAAAAATGATCTGTTGTACAAGATGTTCGATTTTTATATCAGCAACAGTAGCAAAGATCATTTTTCGTATTGAATATTTTCCTTGATTTCAGCTGCTTCTTTTTTGATTTATATTTTTGTTAAAATTACAGGTTCACGGTTCTGTTTATTAAAACCAATGCTTTTTGCAGTAATATTTTTGTATAAATGGAAAGCAAGTCGCATTTGTCTCCTCCCTTTTTTGTTGATCTGAAAAATAGTCTGATCCGTGACTCAAAAACCCTAGTGTGATCCGAACCGTGAGATTTGTGATCCGTTACACCAGTAGTTTTTAATGTTCCTCTGTGTCGAGTTTCTTTGTGGGTGTTTTGTTTTTTCTGAATGCTTCCTTAATGTACAAGTAGCTAAAACTCGCTCATTCAGAGGCGGGAACCGGCGGACGTGCAGCAACTTTAATCATAAGGTAAACACAAAACAAGTTCCATTTGAACTCCATTAGAGAAGAATTTAACTTTCTTTTTTACTTTATTTACTTTTTAAAATTGTATTTTTGTTTACTTTAGATCTTTTTAAATGAATTCGACTTTACTTTTTATGATTTTGTTTTATTTTTCAGTTTTGTTTATTTATTTATAGATTTTTTAAATTTATTTTGTAATTTTAAATTGATGTTTTGGGGTGGCATGGTGGCTCAGTGGTTAGCCCTGTCACCTCACAGGTTGCTGGTTCGAGTCCCAGCTGGGTCAGTTGGCATTTGAGTTTGCATGTTCACCCCATGTTTGTGTGAATTTCCTTCGGTTGCTCCGGTTTGCCCCACAGACCAAAGACTTGTGGTATAGGTGAACTGAATAAACTAAATTGGCATAGTGTATGTGTGTACATGATGTTGTTTGGGTGTTTCCCAGTACTGGGTTGCAGCTGGAAGGCCATCTGCTGTGTAAAACATATGCTGGAAAAGTTGGCAGTTCATTCCGTTGTGGGAACCCCTGATGAATAAAGGAACTAAGCTGAAAAGAAAATGAATGAATGACTGAAGTTTCTGTTTTGTTTTTTGCTCTATTGTGTCTTTGTGATTTCTCTAATATTAAGTTTAATTAAGTTGAGTTAAACTGGCCAGCAGTGACCCAAATCTCCCCTCTCTTCCCTTCGACCTTTACCACTTCTCTCTCCCTCTTTCCCTCTCATTTTTTCTCTCACTCTCTACTCCTGGACGACGTACAAAGAACAGTGCAATCCAACCCGATCCCTCTGTACTTTTTTGCAGCAGGATTCAGTTTCACAGCGGTATATTTTTTTAAGAGTGGGCTCAGAGGTCTAATTGTGACTGGATTTCTCTCTGGGGTTCGTATGTGGCGGAGTCTCATTCCAGTGTCAGATTTAAACACACACACATTCCTGTGTCAGATTTATTTTGTCAGTGCTGATACGGCTGGCTGACCCTCCGTCTGGATAGAGGTGTTACAGAGAGCAGATTGATAAAAAGGGCAAAATGTCAGAGGAGCACAAACATGATGTATGTGTGTGTGTGTGTGTGTGTGTGTGTGTGTGTGTGTGTGTGTGTTTATGTGAACGCAGAGGAGAAACAGTGAATCTCAGTGTTGATCTGAAGATTTTTGATACTGTGTGTGCGGCACTAGCAAATGTACATTACATGTCTGGATTGGTCGTGAGGAGCCAGAAACAGCATCGTATGTCGCTCTCATTATTGGCTCAAATTTCCTCGCTTTCCCTCTCTCTCCTCCTCCTCTTTCATACTGAGCCCTTTCTCTTCTGTTAGGAACTGTTTTAGTATGATTGAAAGCTCATGTATAGTTACGAAGCTTCTTTTCAACTATAAAAAGTTACAGAAATTAAAATTATTGCACATTTGTTAAGATAAAAGTTGATACTCTGGATAGGCCTACAAAAACTATTAAATTATAATAATGTAACTGTAATGGTGGGCATCACGGTGGCGCAGTGGGTAACATGATCGCCTCACAGCAAGAAGGTCGCTGGTTTGAGCCCCGGCTGGGTCAGTTGGCCCCATGTTTCCGTGGGTTTCCTCCAGGTGCTCTGGTTTCCCCCACAGTCCAAAGACATGCGGCATAGGTAAACTGAATTAGCTAAATTGGTTATAGTGTATGAGTGTTGCCCAGTGTTTGGTTGTGGCTGGAAAGGCATCTGCTGCGTAAAACATATGCTGGATAAGTTGGCGGTTCATTCCGCTGTGGCGACCTCTGATTAATAAAGGGACTAAGCCAAAAAGAAAATGAATGAATGAACTGTAATGGCCCTTAAAATAAAAATGCAGTCAGAAGGTGGGGACATGTGACATGCTAAAAAATGTATTATCGATAAATTATTTGATTTGATCCAGTAGTGAAACAAGTCAGTGAATCATTTATGCAATCTGATATTTAAAAAATGATTCAGTAAAATGAATTAAATGTTTATATAAAGTGCAACATATAACTTTTTCAGAATCTCTAGTAAATTGCTTGTGTTGTCTATTTAGAATAGTGTTGTTAAGATACTGGAATATCCAACTTTGATACGATACCTTGAAAAATATCGAAATTCAAAACCATTTTCAAAACTGTGGGGAAACATTTCCCCTACATTAAAAGAATGCAGTTAAGGGGGCGGGGGGAAATTTATTGCATATGATGCTTATACCAAGTACATCAGCAGTCCTTAAAGAGCCCCTATTATGCATTAAAAAGGGTCATATTTTGGGTTTGGGGGTCTTCAAGACCAGTCTGATATGCATGCAAGGTCAAAACACTTTCATTGTCTTATAATATGATTTATTTTTACCTATTTATGCCAACAACTCACATGTGATTCGTTCAGCGATTCATTTGTTCCCAAACCCCTTCTTAGTGCGATGCTAATCTCCGCTGATTGGTCCGATGACCCAGTCTTGTTGCTGTTGGTTGAGAAATGCCCACCACAGCTTAATCAACAATTTTGAAATGTATGTGTGAGCCGTACCTGCCAATACTCCAGTTTTTTCCAGGAGTCTTTCAGTATTTC
This sequence comes from Danio aesculapii, assembly GCF_903798145.1. NCBI lineage: Eukaryota > Metazoa > Chordata > Actinopteri > Cypriniformes > Danionidae > Danio > Danio aesculapii. The sequence goes on along the minus strand of NC_079447.1, from coordinate 20,628,430 downwards.
AGACCCATCTCCCTCCCATTTTGTTATTTCTCTCGGAAAAGCTCCTGTAATTCCCACCTCGTTACAGTGGCAAATTAATTCTAACCACTGTGAGTCGACTCTTTTATAGATGAATCAATAGTTTTAAACACGGTGCACTTTCAGGTTTAAACATCAGCTGGATATTTCACTTCACTTAGAGCTGTGTTACACACTGCATGGAAGGTCATTTTCAAAAACCCATAATAGGGGCTCTTTAAGTCCAAAAGTAAATGACAAAAAAGCTAAAATTAGTGTAACTTTATCTTATTTACTGATGAAAACAAAAGTGTTATTAAGTATTTTTATTAATTATATATTATTAATGATTATTCATCTCCCTGCTGGCGAGAAGAGAGTGCGAGAGAGCAAAGACAGTAGCGATACTAACCAAAAGCAAGATTGTATTGTTTTAAATATTTCAGTATTGATATTTATCAATATTTTTGACAACACTAATTCAGAATCATGAGAGAATTGTAACTTCTGTTAAACAAACAAAAACTTATTCTCAAATTTTCTTGTACGTCAGATACTGAACTCTACCTGCCTATGAAGCCTATAACCTCACAACTGCGAGAAAACTCTACAACTCAATATTTCGTTTTTGTAAAAACTGGTTCATTTCTTACAGTTTGGAGTATTTACGTATGTCAAAAGCAAATCTTTTTTTCTTCTGAATTGAGATAATTCAAATTAAATGATCTTTTATTTATTGTTGTGGTGAAACAGAAGCCTGTTTTCATATTCACAGTAACAAAAACTCAATGCAAATGTGAGCTAAAACTTAGAAACATGGTTGATTATATTATATCGCATTTGTATAAAATAAAATTACAGTTATGAGAAGCGTAAGATATAAAGTATTAATGCAAGACATAAAAGTACAATCTCAAATACAATAAACAAATATACTATTATAATACAACCAGAAGCAAGTTGCAATGCTAGAAAAAAATATCACATTTTAGGAGACATAATTATGTCAAAGTACAATTACATTTTATGACATTACGAATGTCAAAACTTTGACATTCAGAGGTTCTACAAAAAATAATATTATTGATTAAATGATTCACTCAGACTCTTGTTTTATACAATCTTCCTCCATAAGGATGTGCTCTTTAAAGAAGCTTGAATTTTGATTGATAGGCTTAATGAAGGACGATTTAAGGTTGCTTCTTATTGTAATCGCTCTTCATATTGCATCACACACCATTCAAACACCCGTTACTGCTTATTGCGCAGACATGAAATATATGACTGTTTTTATTATTATTAACTTCCCTGTTTTTGTGTGCGTATATATGTGTGTGTGCTTGTATGTGACCTTGCTGTTGTAACCAGAGCAGCACAGACTGGGCCGGGACAGATTTAGCCCTGAAACCCAACACTGTTGTAGTGTCTGCGGTCCCACGCAGACAAGACAATGACACCAGCAAAAACGTGTGTGTCTGTGTGTGTGTGTGTGTGGTGAAGCTGTCCTTGACAACAACAGAGAGACACTGTGTGTGTATGTTGTATGGGAGAGATAGTCATTGCACTTATGGTAAACACTGTACAATTGTGTCAACAAAACTCATTGAAATTTGTTTAAAATCGTATTAGATTTGCTGTCTAGTGCTAATAGTAATATCAAATGTCACTATTTTCGGGTTGCCAGATCTTTCCCAAAACTTGCCCAATAAGCTAAATAAAATGAAATGTTAAATATTATTCATTTAAAATAACCCTTTTCTATTTTGATTTACTTGAAAACATAATTTATTATTAATTTATTTGAAATTATTTGTGCCATTATACGTTTTAATTGCCATTTTGATCAATCTAATGCTTCCTTGTAGAATAAAAATAATACAAATTACTCTGTGACATAATTGAGAAACAAAAAATACGTATTTTAATATGAAACCAACCAAACAATGGGAGGAAATTTAGTACAGATAAAAGTTCTTGTGGATATTTAATATAATAATGAGTGCAAATAAACCGAAGAAGGTATTCCGGTATTAAATTGCTGAAATACAACATAACAACTGTCATATTTATAAGCAAGCGTATTGAAAAAAAAGGCAGTCGCTTATTAAAAGAGGATATGGCAACATTGCTCCACTAGAGGGAAGTGAAGTTTCCTCCATCAGCAAGCTAGAGCAGGACAGATGAGACCCAAAGAGTTAAAGTGAACTGAAATAACAAACCATAGAGCTTGAGTGCAATACTGTAATCCAAGAGCCTTTCAAAGGATCTTCTAGAGAGGCGCCTGTTTCAGCGGCCAAACTGTCTTTCAGCCCTCAGGCCGCGTTCAGAAAGAGCATTTGGCTTTTCCATTCACCAAAATGAGTCAGTCTGAAATGTTTGAAGGGCCTTGGTTTAATCAGACAGGGGAACATGAGCACGACTGTGGCCGAAAACAGCCACACGCACACAAACAAGATGGAGACGCAGAAAGCCATTCAGTCCAACTCAAATACCAGCAAAACCAATCAATCAGAGCATCAGAGTTACACAACAATCGCAGCAACGCTGGACAACTGACATTTCAGTGTGTGATGAAACATCACTCCTGTAGCCGTCTGTTCATCATTCCTGAGGGCGATATTACGAGGATGGCTTTCGTCAACAGCCAGAATTATGCAACAACTAATTCTTCTGCACTCTGTGTCTGTGAATTAACAAGAGCAAACTGCAGTTTTTAAGGATCTAATCTTACACTTTTTGAGGCGAACATTTGAGCTGCCTTAATTCTTTGTGCTCTGTAATTACAGACGCCTGCTTGTTTAAAAACACACTTTGTAAAACACACACACACACACACACACACACACGAATAATAAAATCAACTTTGTTATCTGGCTAGTATGGATGTATAGATGCTTTGTCTGTCCTGTATGAATCCAAGATTTTGCTAAATTTGCCCCTCACCCGTTCTGCTCCTTTCACCCCTCAAACCTTGTACATTTTCCCTTGTTGCTGTTTCTCAATCTTTTTGTGTACTTGCAGAACATTTTATAGTATTATTTATTACTGGCAAGCCTTTGCATTTGCAAATAATAAGAGCAAGAGAGATGGTTTATTGAACAGGGTAGCAGAGACGCAGCAAAGCTGCTCGATGAAAAGTATGTCTGTTTTTGTTCATTTTCTAAATAAAGGAAGGAAATGGCAGAAGAGTAAAATAAAAAAGATGAACTTGTCTTTTGATTATGAAGTTGTTATAAAACTTGTTGCTTTAAAATGTATCATTTTTGTGTTGTAACAGTATTTGTTTAACCCAGTGAATTGCTTATTAAAACTGAATAAATAGAGGCACACTCCAATTTTCATTCCTCCAAGAGTGCTCGTCATTTTTACACTGACTGCATGTTTCATTTGTTTGTTGATTTGTTAATTGAATCGATTGACTTGTTGACTGATGAGAATAATAGTATCTCAAAATCCCATTTAAGCAGACGAAAAAACTGTATATCATTCGTTTTATTAGTTCATTTGTTACAGTGTGTGAGTATAGCATATTTTAATGATTAATTTAAGATTCTTTTGTTTTATTTATCTATCTGTGAAGCACTTTTTAAACATGCTAATTAAAAGTTGAAGGTAAAACAACACTGATGTCAAGTGTACATTTTTTAACAAGAAAATTATTTAATTGTTGGTCAGAACAATAAATATTTTCATCTGTGTGTGACTGAAAAATCAGGGTTATTTCAACTACACTACCTGACAAAAGTCTTGTCACCTATCCAAGTTTTAAAAACAACAAATAATAACTTCTAGACTTCTAGTTGATCATTTGGTATCAGAAGTGGCTTATATGAAAAGCAAAGGCCACTAGATTACACTTATTTTACCATAATAAAATATGATCATACCTTGATTTTAAATTATTTAATTAAGACAGTAAGATCTGACTTTGCTTTAACAAAAGTCTTGTCACTTAACAGAAATAATGTACAGTATAGAATATAAAGTCATGGTGCAGTGGATAAAGAAGTAATATCGTATATGACTCCATGAGCTTGGATGACTGCATCCATACATCTCTGCAATGACTCAAATAACTTATTAATAAAGTCATCTGGGATGGAAAAGAAAGCGTTCTTGCAGGACTCCCAGAGTTCAAGATTCTTTAAATTCATCTTCAATGCCTTCTCCTTAATCTTACACCAGACATGCTCAATAATGTTCATGGCTGGTGACTGGGCTGGCCAATCCTGGAGCACCTTGACCTTCTTTGCTTTTAGAAATTTTGTGGAGGCTGAAGTATGAGGAGAGCTATCCTGCTGAAGATTTTGCCTCTTCTGTGGTTTGTAAAGTAATGGGCAGCACAAATGTCTTGATACCTCAGGCTGTTGATGTTGCCATCCAATCAGCACATCTCTTGCACGCCCCATACTGAATGTAACCCCAAACCATGATTTTTCCTTTACCAAACTTGACTGATTTCTTTGAGAATCTTGGGTGCATGCTGGTTCCAATAGGTCTTCTGCAGTATTTGTGATAATTGGGATGCCTCAACAGATGATTCATCAGAAAAATCTACCTTCTGACACTTTTCCAAATAATCAACTAGAAGTCAAGTTATTATTTGTTGCTCTTACATCTGGGATCGACGACAAGACTTTTGTCAGCTAGTGTAATATTCAAAACACTTCTGAGGTAAAACACTGGTATTGTGCTGTCTAAAATAAATATAGAAATGTATGAAATTGTTTATTTTATGTATATATATATATATATATATATATATATATATATATATATATATATATATATATATATATATATATATATTTATCAGTAGTGTGCAGAAAAAAATACTCAAGACAAATCCACAGAAATTGAATAAATCCAGAGAAACTGAGTATTCTGAATTGAATATATGTATATTTAACTTATTTTGCACATTTTTAGACGTTGTTTGTTTATTCGCTGTGATTATATTATGGTCCGAGGAGACAAAAAAAAAAAAAGGATTTCCAAATGCCCATCACATACAATAGTCCGTATGTTATGTTTTGGCTCTATAATTATGCGTTTTACAAAAGTTTCAGAATATTTCATTATCACCACATTTGTTTATTTACCTCAGTTTCGAAGGAAAGTTCAATAAAGATGCCCGTTCTTTAAATAACGACCTGTTGTCCTCAGAGATAAGAGAAGCATTGTAGTAGCAGCATCCCTCAGTTGAGCTGTGATGTACGGGCGCTGTAGAGGGTCAAATCTCGCGCGCTGATGTGTGCGGAAGTGTCGATGGTAACAGCTGGAGACTCTTTGGTGCCAGCAGCCAGGATCAGATTCACAGAGCGGGATTAAAGGCGCAGGCTTCTGGAGGAGACAGGGATGGACGGAAATCTGAGCCTTCATGTGGCGAATTTCAGCACTTTGTTCGTGTGTATGGTGCTGAAGTTCCCGCAGATCTTCGTGCTGCTGCGGGCCAGAGCCGCTGCGGGGGTCAGTCTCAACAGTCTCCTGCTCGAGCTGCTCGGGTGAGGACAACTTCACTGGACTTTACACAGTACAATAACGTTACGTCACAATCATGACACCGTATTCTTCTCATGACACAGAAGGTGAAAAGTTTTGGGTTCAGTTCTTTCTCTTCACTTTGTGTGTTTGTGTAGGTTCATAGTGTTCATGTCCTATCAGATGTATTATGAATACCCACCGCTCACCTACCTGGAGTATCCCATCCTCATTGCACAAGGTGAGTGAGTGGGCTTTCTAATGCTTCATCACATTGGATTGTGAGTGTTTCAGTTCCATCTTGTGTGTCCACAGATGTCATCGTGCTCCTGTTGATCCTGCATTATAACAGAAACCTCAAGCACAGTCTCATATACGCCGCACTGTATCCTTAAATCTCATTATTGTCTGAAATATTGTCTCAATAACATCAAAACCTCCCTGATTTAAAACATATTTGATGATCTATTTCCTTGACTGTGCGTATCAGGTTTGTGGGTGGATGGCAGCTGCTCACAGTAAAGAAGTGGGTGATTGATTTGGCCATGGTGAGAACATGCTGGTATTGCTCTGTGGAAGCATTATTAATCTTAAAGTGAACAAATAATCCGTGCTGAAGTTAATCCACTGAAAAAAAGAAAACGGTTTGTTTTGGTAATCTTCCATCAAAATCGAACCATTTGCTTCTGCTCTGGAATAGCAGTCATCCATTGATGATATTGGTTTGACGACTTGGGTGAAATATGCTAAAAACAAACACCTCCATTAGGAGATGAGCAAATCATACTAAAATGTACAAATAAGATCAAACAAATTAAAACGAATTGGCAACTAAATCAAAAAGTAATGAATTACTGTATTAAAATGTTTAAAAAGTATTTATTTTAAACCTGACGTTAAGTGCTTAGATCAGGCATGCCAAACTGTGATCCTGGATGGCTGCAGCCCTGTAGAGTTTAGTTTCAACTCTGCTCCAACACGCTAAAACCTGGTTTATACTTCTGCATTGAGTGATCGGTGTAACCTACGACATGTGCCTGCGCATTGCCATGCATTTAAACTTCTGCATGCTGTTTGTGTTGCTCTGCAATAACACTTCAATACGCTAGCTGGCAGTGAGGCGTTTATGTTCCTCTGTGTCAAGTTTTTTCACTGGTGTTTTGTTTTTTCTGAACGCTACAAGTAGCTTAAACTCAAACAGAGGTGGGAACCGGCGGACGTGCAACCACTTTAATCATAAGGTAAACACAAAACAAGTTTCCATCTAGAGCTACTTCACAAGACTCGACAGTTGTAAACACTCGCTCCAATGGGTTCGCGCGGCTCTCATTTCCGCCCACACTCGTCAGCACTACCAAGCCGACCAATCACAGAGCTTGTGCTACACGACGTGTAGTTACATTTTTTTTTGAGCGGTGCGCTTCAGCGTTGGCGACGGTCACGGCTGCGCTGGAGCATACACGTGCACTTGACACAGAAGTATAAATCAGCCTTGAAGCTGCGGTCACTCAGCACTTTTCCCCCATAGACTTTCATTGATACGCATGCGAATGCAGCCGACCGGTAACGCAAGCTTGTCTGACAAGTTTCACACGTCACTGCGTTTGAAAGTTTAAGCTTGGTGAACTCTGACCTGCAAATTCATATCACGTGATTGCATGAGACCAACAGTAGATCAAAATATGACCTCACTCTACAGAATTTAAAGGGGCATCTATGATGAAAATCATCCTTTGTAAGCTGTTTGGACAGAACTGTCTGTATTTATAGTCTGTTGGAGTATAGTCTCTGGAGTTATTGAAACCCAACAAGTTTGTTTTTTTTAATTTCCTGAAAAAAAATCTGTAAAATCGATATGTAATACTTAACCGCTATAATCACCATGGCTGCATGGTGTCAGTAAACGCTAATGTGTGTGTGTGACTCTTCATTTCAGAAAGCCTTGAATAAACTCCACCACAAATGCATGAAATAAACACTTGGTATTTTTGACTAATGAGCTGTATTTCATCTTGTTTAGTCCCGCCCCTTTTCGCAGCGTCACACGACAGAATTTCGCATGATAAAGTTCTCGAGTGACTGTGGCATTACTTGTAGGATTCAAGCAAGCCTAAAGGACTCAATTATCGTAATCATGTGTGTTTGATTAGGGTTAAGGCAAAAATGTGCAGAGCTGCGGCCCTCCAGGAACTGAGTTTGACCTGTGGCTTCAAATGACCATCACCTGGGGTTAAGCACCATTTGAAAAACCCTTTAGTTGAACTTAATATATTAATAAAGGTAAAGCAGATCTTTCTGTAGTTCAGCATTCATTTGTACAGCAGTATTGACTGATGAATGTTCTCTGTCAGAGTCTGTGTACGCTGATCAGCGGCAGCAGTAAACTGGCTCAGCTTCAGTGTTTGTGGCGCTCCAAGGACTCTGGTCAGGTCAGCTCTCTCACATGGGCTCTGGCCACATACACATGCATGGGTAAGACACACAAATCAAGAATAAAACACTTCTCCAGTCTGTCATGCTGATATGAAGTGTTTTCTGTCCTTCACAGCACGGATCTTCACTACCATCATCACCACAGGAGACACACAAGGTCAGTCAGGGGTTCCTGATGGGATGGGATCATTTGTTTGCTGTAGATGGACATTTCTCACTTGTTTTGTCTTTCTTTTTCAGTGCTGGTTCGGTTTATAGTCATGACCATTCTGAACATGTGGGTTACGGCTACAGTCATCTACTACAAACCTCGAGCAGTCAAACAGGATTAGGACAAAAGGTCATGTGCTGTTTGGATTGAGCACTTCTGTTATTCCAGTGTAAAATATGTTAAAGGGATAGCTCATCCAAAAATGAAAATGTACCCATTTACTCAGACTCAGGTGCTGCTTCACTTTTCTATGTGAGTTTCTGTCATCGGTTGAACACAAATAGAAGATAATTTGACATCTATAGAACACTCAGAAAATTCTGTTTGTTCAAAATGATTATTTAAAATGAGCTGACACAATACAATTCTTGTGGTTTTTGGGGGTACATCCAGGGTGCGAATAACAGGGGGGTTTGACCCTATTAATTAATGCTTCATCCCCCTGAAGGACATCAAAACAAGATGTATTGGGGGGGGGGTCAGCTCTTTAATAGTAAGAAATAGCTTTTACTGATCTCTGATCTATATCTTCAATATCAATAATTAAAAAATGTATAATACAAATATACATTTGACCCCCCATAACGGTTCACACTATTCTGAATGCATAATCGCGCTAATCAATGCTAGGAAAAATATCATTCAACAGTCTGAAACCAGCACTTCTAGAGCGCCGATTTACATCTTAAGTATTCACAAAACAAGTTTCTTGTAAAACATGTTTATATCTGCATGTAGACTAAAAAGAGACAAATTAAGACACATAATTTGTAGTTTGACCTACAGTAACCTCTAAAATAGTCACTAAATGTCCCTCAAAACACTAAAAACGTATACATTTTATTAATAAATGAGATGTAACTTAAATACATTCATAAATTTGATTCACTGACACGTATTACCAAACTACAGAAAAAGTTGACCCCCTCGATTGTCAATGGATAATTCGCACGCTGGGTACTTCAACTTAAACTTGTAAAAACAAAAATGTTTACTTAATTCCTTCATGTTGCCCCAACACAAATCGATTGTATAGAACCCAGCATTTTTTTTTTACAGTGAAGAAAAAAGTGATAATATGGGAGTGGGGGGGAGCGGGGGGATATGCTACCAGTTTCCAACATTCTTCAAATGATCTTTTTTTGTGTTAATCTAAAGAAACTCACACAGGTTTGGAACAAGTGGAGGGAGAGTAAAAAAATAACAGAAGTTTTGTTTTGGGTGAACTATCTCTTTAAGATTCACTGACTTTGAGCGAGTCTGTTCTACAACCAAACCTGTTGTTATCAGAATGCACTATTACTTACAGCTTTCCACATCTAATAATCAGTACTTGCAAGGCGTATTAAATATATTTTATTTTTTTAAGCAGAAGAAGGGTTTTCCAATTAGTTTTTAATTTGAGAAGATTCATGTATTGACCCCTTTTTTGGAAATAGTGATAGGTCTAGTCCACTGGTGTCAAACTCAATTCCTAGAGGGCAGAAGCTCTGCACAGTTTAGTTGTAACTCTGATTAAAAACACCTGATCAAACTAAGTCCATCAGGAGCAGGAGCAGGGTTGGAACAAAAACCTACAGGTAATGCTGCGGTCACAGTAGAGTTTGAGCATGCGAAATTTTGTTGTACGCCGCTGCTAAAAGGGGCAGGAGTAAACAAGTGATTAGATTAGACATTTAAAAAAAGTAAACGAGTGATCCATATTTTAAATTTCTGTCCAGAGAGGTCATGTTTTGATATTCGATTGGTTTCACAGTCACGTGATGCGATTTTGCAGGTCAGAGTTCATCAAGCTTTGCAACACAGTGAACTGCGAAACCTGTCACATGAGCTTGCGTTTCCAGTCTGACGTATTCGCGTGAATATGAATGGAAGTCTATGGGGAGAAAAGTCCAGTGTGACCGCAGCTTTAGTGTGTTGGAGCAGGGTTGGAACTAAAATGTGTAGGTCAGCACCCCTCCAGGCACTGAGTTTGACTTGGTTTAGTTCATGGGTCTCAAATTCCTGGAGGGCTGCAGCTCTGCACTGTTTTGTTCCAATCCTAATAAAACACAACTGATCCAAATAATCAAGGTGTTCTAAACTACTGGAGACCAGGGGTTCTCAGTCTTGGTCCTGGAGGTCCGGTGTTCGGTGGAATCCAATCAGACACACCCGGGTTAGCTAATCAAGCTCTTACTAGGCTTTCTAGAAACATCCTTGAGGCAAGTTGAAACGAAAATTTGTAGAACACCTGACCTCCAGGACCAAGATTGAGTGTTTTTTTGAGAAAAACATATGCTGAATAAGTTGGCGGTTCATTCTGCTGTGGCAACCCCTGATAAATAAAGGGAGTGAGCCAAAAAGAAAATGAACGAGTTGGAAGTGGTTGAAGCTAAACTATGCCGAGCTGCAGCCCTCCTGGGATCGAGTTTGTCTATATAAACTCGAGTCTAGTCTATTTAGCCATGTTTAGCCTTCCTTTACATTTGTAGTTTTACATTCTCTGTACTTTTTTTTTTTTGCTTCCTTGCAAGCACTGGTATTCTCTATGACAAATGCAAGTTTATATATATTTTTTTATTTTTAGTTGTGGGCCAGAATGGGTGTCTATGCAGAACAATTCTTTCAATATAATATTTCTATGAAGAAGAACAAGAAAAGAAAAAAGATGGCAATGTTTAAACTGATGAATTGCTTTAGTCATAGCAGAAGTATGACCAGAAGTATTATGAAACAGTGTAGACGTTCCCTCAGTTTTAACTTAACACTTCCTCATCATTTCAGTGAGGATTCTCTCCTGTTCCTCCAGATGCTTGAGGTTTCTGTTTATAAATTCAGTTATGGTTTTTAAGATATACTGTAAAGTAGTTTGGTGTAATGCAAATAGTTTTTGACCAATTTTCAGCTAAACGACTGTTAAAAAAAAAATTGTTGTAAGGATACTGAACAGACCGCAGTCGCTCATTCAGGGATAATGTTTACATATGCTGAAATACTGTATGCAGTGTTTTATTGTAACGATTATTGATGTGATAAGCTGGTTCACATAATATTATTAACGCAATAAACCAGTAAACATTTCAGTAAACATCAATATGTTTCTAGTACAAGATGATTATTAAAAGTTTATATGAACATGGTCAGTGACTTTTGTTTCGGTATTTCGTAAATCAATTTAAAATACATTTTGTGTTAATTTTTGAGAATCGTTCAAAACGTGTGTGTATGTGTGTGTTTTAACCAAAGAATTCTTTATTTTATTTTATAAGCATTATTTCTGTGCGCATGCAGTAAACAGTAGAGATGTCATATATGTGTATCTGAAATATATATATAAAATCATAAAATTAAAGCAGACAAAAAGACCACATTATTTATATTAAAACTTTACTTCCTTTTACTACATTCACAGCTATATATCTATTTAACTGACTACTTTTGTTTACAAAAATAAGCAAATGTTATACAGGCTCTCCAAACAACACGGCTACATATGCTTTTCATTTTATGGTCAAACAGTACATCAATATAAAACATGCAAATCTGGAGGCAGCGCTTTAAAATCAAAATAAAAAAGTGCCCAGACCTGTATAAATAGCAAACCAACTGGTAAGATGGCAGGTCACATATACGCAGCATATTCTCATATATATGAGAATGTGTACTTATATAATATAACGTGTAAAAGAACACAGATATGCATTCACAGCACACCCAGAGATACACACTGTTTGCTAGGGTGAAGACACGCGCACACAAACACTGAAAATCAAATCAAATATCACACACAAACAGACACAAATCTAGGAAAATACTTGTAGTGAAATTAAACATGGTTTTACACACATTCCACTGTCTTATGAACATTATGTGCTTGCAAGATGAAGTTTGTAACTGAAATCGTAGACATTTCAACTTTTAACAGCTGAATTAAATCATGACTGGCCAAAACTAAAACTGACTGAAGATCAGCTGTTAGAAATGTTTGCGAAACTCCGGTCCACATGCACAGATCATGTCTCGATGAAACCGTCATGTCCTGTTTATTACATTCAACTCATACGACACCGAGTGAGCATTATGGGATGCATTTATGAGGGTTCAATCAAGCTTTGATCGCACAATGGGGTAAACACAGGTAAAAAAAAAAAAACACTACAGGAGGAATAACACTACAGTTGCACGTGTGCTTATGAGAAACATATGTAGTGGTGTTTTCTAGCCGTTTATGTGGTGTGTTGCTTTACCGTCTATAATCAGCCATTACAGTCAACCCAAAAAATAAAAATAAACAAACCAGTTGTCGTCCACATTGTCCGGTCAGTCGCTCGCTCGCTCCAGTGGGTTCAGTCTTCGCGTTCAGCTCAGCTCAGCTCTGGCCTTGAATCAGTTAGAAGTTTGGTGTGACGTCGAGCTTTCGGTTCTGTTGTGCTCTTCAAGTCGAAACAACTCCGAGAATAAAAGCCAAATCACCACAGCAAAGCCTTCATCAACATTTGTGCATCTCTCACTCTTTTTGGATTTGCCAAAATGTGCGAAAAAGTTTACGACAAAGGTCTTGTGTTGGTGTGACAGGAAGAACCCCCAAATCACCATGTAGCAGCACCAGAATCCCAATACAAGGTTAACTAGAGAATGAAGGAGAAATCGAGAGAGACAGTTAGTTTCCCCATATTTTCACCCAGGAGGAAAGAAACAGATGATGATGATGATGATAAAAGCACCACAGCACTGCATGCTCAAGAGAAGCAAACACACGACAGGTTGCAAACTTTTATTGCAAAAGGAAACAAAAAACCCCCCTAAAAAAACACTGTTTTAATACACATCGTGTGATTGTTTTCTTCTACAGTACAGTTGACAGGTCGTCTTGACAGACACTTTGTAAACTCAGTTGTTGAGAAGACTGTTGGAGGAGTCCTGTCGCCTCATCTTTGGAGGGTCCAGTCGAGGGGGACTAGGGCAAGAGGGTCAGAGGTCAAATAAGAAACACAAGCACCCCAAACACCACAGCTGCGTCCCAAATGGCATATTGGCTTCAGTGCATTCTGTTTTACTTTGCGATCATTAAATGTCTGATTTAGTAGAAAGTAGCGTGTAGTGAGAAGGAAATTTGGTGTTACATTTGATCATTTTTGACTACTCTTTTATTAGTATTGTGAATTCAGACCTACAGTTACATAGTAGGCATATATGCGATTTCGGATGCAGCCCAGATCTCTGAACACACACCTCTCAATCAGTGATGAATGAGAAATGATTGTTTTGAAGGAGGGCGGAGAGGGTGTGTATGAGCAGAGGAATTGGCACAGAAATGTTTGTTGGATTATGAGAAATTCTTCATATTCCCATCTTGGCCGTATCGTTCACACGAATAGTCATGCAGGCTTAAGTTGACTTCAACAGAACACAAATCCCACTGCACTCAAAAACAGACACTCACTGACTTTGTTCCAAAACATGCCAGCAGCCTAGTGTTTACTTTGGCTTACAAATACTGAATAAAACCGTACATTTTTAGTTTGATAGGATTAATTATTTAGTAAAACACATGAATTTTGTTTTTGAATAGATTATATATCTATAAGGGTTTACAAGTTGGTGGTTGGCTTTTTTTAACCATGAAAGCATTAAATTGATAAAAGTGATATGGACTTTTGTGTTACATCTTGATTTCAATATCACTTTTCAACAAACTGCACCAAAACTCTTTTGTGACATCGAAAACTGGAGTTATTATACTAAAAATCTAGCTTGAATCAGTTTTCCTCAATTGCTTTGGCTCAATTCTTGAATGAAATTTTTATTTTTCAAAATAATAAGTTCAGATATCTGATCGATTAGCTTATCGTTTACTTCAGAGTGGCGTTTCTTATTGATTTAAGCAAATTGCAAATGCTTTAGCACATGTGTGCAAACAGTAAGTACAATTTTCTTTAGTTTGGACAAAAGCTAATTGCATATGGCTTGTTGATCTAAACTGATAAGACGATTCTCATTTAAGCTGTCAAACTCTTCACAAATTCTCAATCATTTTTCATCGTGTAAGTCATCACACCTAAAACAATTTCTTCAATTATCAAACATTGGTATACGCACATGTTTACACCATAAATATCTTATAGTGAAATTGTTTGTAAAGTCTGCTAAATTGGTAAATGACCTCTAACTGCAATACAATTTGAATCCACTATGTGAACAATAAAATCTGCGAACATATATAGTACTCAACATTTGAAGTGGATCAAAACGTTTCATCAAAGTTGTCTAAAAACTATTTAGCGATACCTTTCTTGTCTTATTATAGGACAATTGTCATCCACTTTGATCCAATGTTGACTACTGTATATGTAAACTGCCCACAGAACAATCCCAATCCTGAACTGCAGCAACATGCTTGCGGAAGAGCAATTGGAAGTGTTATCTCTGGCCTGAACAGCAAGAGTGACAAGACGTCTACCAAGAATTCTTTTCATGGATGACATTTTGTAGTATTTTTGTGTATTTGTGGTAACATAAGAAATATGTAAATATGTAAAACATTCGTAAAAAAACAAATGTACTTTAGAAATACGGATGTTCATATGTTTTTTTTCTAGGTATTATTGACTCTAGAGTTGTCGTGATACCATTAATTAATCTTACGATACTATACCAGCTGAAGTATCACGATACCAAGTAGTATTGCGATACTGTAATTCATAACTCAAATTATTAAAAAGATTGTCAGAAATACTATATTTTATGTTATAATAGGCCTACTCGAATGTGATTCATTACTCACTTAAGGCCACAAAGTATTATTTGCACTTCACTTCACCTAAAATGAATTCGTTCTTTGTGTATTTTGTTAATAACCAGCCAACAAAAAATACATTAAAATAAAGATACAAATTATACTGAATGAAATTTGTTACATTTTTCCACCAAAATTAGGCTATATGAGGTGGTCAAAAATTGATTCAATGTTTCCTGTGGCTATTTTAGGTTTTTCATCTGTTTTTCAGTCTTCTCAGGTAACAATCCAAAGTAATTCAAAATTTGACTTTGTGAGTCGTTCTTTTAAAGAGATTGTCGCGGTTGTTGTAGTTACTAAATCATATTAACAGAAACAGAAATGAACCGATTCAGATGTGCATTTGAACTGAAGCGTTAGAAAACGTGCAATAAGCTTTGCAACCTTAAAGGGCTCCTATTCCTATTCAAATAAAATAGTCTATTGTTGCACAAATGTGTGAGCATTTTAGTGACTTTTCCACATGCAACGTTATCTATTGTGGATAAACCATTAACAAGGATACTACTGTTTACAAAGTACAGTGGCACCTCCAGTATTTTTGAGCCATAGTATCGCGATACTACCATAGTACCGGTAAACCATGCAACCCTCATTGACTCTTCTCAACAAATGTTAGAATTTTTTTAACCTTAATTTCCATGGTTGACAGTCATGGTGAAAAAACAACTAATCATTTTGACCAGGAGACTCATACGATGAAAACTACACCATGTTTCGGTGGCCTTGGCCAAATTATTAACACGATAACTAGTTTTTGATGCATGAATTTAATGTTTTAGGTGAGTAACTACATTTTGCAGACATGCAATGAAGTTCTGTAGTTCCAGCAAACTGTTTTGAGATTTGCACTCACAGTTTAGAGAATGTAAAGACTGTTTTGAAAAATGTGCCAAAGCAATTGAGAAACACTGTAAAATATATAGAAACCATTAAAAATTTTATTGTATTTTACAATAATAGTGTTTCTGTTGTATATTTTATCTAATAAATCCACCCAGACCTTTCAAGTTTTACCTATGACAATCCTTTTAACAGTTGTGTTTTAATATAAAACACTTCAATTATTAAAATAGAAATTTGATGCCTAAATCTGTACATGGACTTATATTAATTTTTAGAGGAGCTAAATATATTTACCTCTAGTTAAGCCAATACTGTAAAACAAAAAACCATAGTGTGTATAAGATGATGTCAAATAAACTAAATGTTGCCTAAGTAGGTGCTTATGAGATTTTGGAACAGAGTCACTATGTAAACGGTTACCCTGTTTAACCCTACTTATGCTCCTCAGAAATTAAACTCATGGTCATAATCTACATCATCCACGTCATCCAGAGCCCAGTGCCAGTCCTGAAGCTCCAGATCCAGAGGCCTGCAGGTGGAGGAGAGATCATTGAGTCAAGCCGTCACCACTCACTGAGGCCTGGAGCGACACCTCAGCACACTAGAGCTAATTATAAGAATGGAGCTCAACCATTTAATTTTGAGGGTTAGTTCAGTTAAAGAAAAAACGCACTATTAACTCTGTATCTCTGTCGGTATCTTGAATTCTGCACTAAAGCTTAAAATATAATTTTTTTATGTATATGGTAGCATATGATGGAGATGAATGGTATGTTCGATTTTAGTTCCAATGCAGAAAAGTGAAGCCAAAATTTGTAAGGTGTGGCTGCTGCCATCTTGTGTCAATGGTGCAGATCCAATCACAAGGCATGCAATGATGACATCACACCCCATTAAATAACAACCTAACCTTATTAGAAAAATGTACGACTTGAACATAGATCAGAATAAAAAGAACTACCAAAAATATTTAGATTATTTTATTTCTTTACATGGGTTTATGATATATACTGCAGCCAGCCACCAGGGGGCGATCACAGTGTTTTGGCTTCACTTTTTATTATATGCACTATAATCATTTTGACAGAATTTTTATATGCACTATAATCAATTTGACAGAAATTTTGAGTTGCGAATAATCTTCAGCATGGGCATCTACTGTTTTTGTCATCTTATGTAAAGGTCGCTGTTTTTCTGGTTTCTTTTTCAATTATTCAGTGCACATGTGTGAACTAGCATATCCTAGCGTATACAAGAAAAATGGTACGTTCCATTTTAGTTCCAATGCAGAAAAGTGAAGACAAAATTTGTAAGCTGTGGCTGCTGCCATCTTGTGTCAATAACGCTATCTGGAGCCTGAGTCTCTGCAGAAGTGACCAAAAGAGGAAACTGCAGTATGAAAAACCCACCTAAACGCTAGCAGATCCAATCACAGGCATGCAATGATGACATCACACCCCATTTTAAGGCATCAAATAACAACAAAAAATTAACTCTAGATCAGGATGAAAAAGAACTACCAAAAATATTTAGATTACTTTGTTGTTGTTTGTTCACATGGGGTTTATGAGCTATACTGCAGCCAGCCACCAGGGGGATCACAGAGTTTTGGCTTCACTTTTCAGAATATGCACTATAATCATTTTGACAGCATTCTTGTCTATGAATTTCTATGAAACAGAGTTGCCAATAACAGAGTTGGGAATAATATTCAGCATGGGCATCTACAGTATTTGTCATGTTTTGTAAATATTGTTGTTTTTCTGGTTTATTTTTTGTGTGAACTAGCATATCCTAGCGTACGCAATAATAATAATAAAATCTAAATATACCTTAGGCTTATACAAGTAATAAAGTTGAAGATTTAAATCTCTAAACGAGACGTTTTTAAATTCAACCTTTAAATTCAGTGTTAATATTCGTAAACCTGAGTTTAATACAAAAGAAAAATAAAGTGCTTTGTTAATTCCCAAGCGGTTATCTTGCATCCCAAGTTACAAAAGTAGCCCAGCATAACACTGTTCAAGCTCAAAATCCAGTTAGCCACCATCTGCAGAGACCACGAATGTTATTCTGCTATTAAAGCACCGTAACTGAAACCTTGACTGATGTTTCTGAAGATTCCTAAAGCAGTCGCCAATAAATATCAATACATTCTCCATCCAACTTCCAGCGGGGCCGCGTTTCTCCTCTCACCCCGTGTTCAACTGGGGGTTGAACTGGTCTGCGCAGGGTTTAAGACCGTCTTCACGCTTGTCCATGTGCTCTTTGTGGCATTTGATCTGACATCTCTGGCATTCCAGAGCCAGGGGAGGTTTGAACATGTTCCACAGGGGTTTGGGACAGGCCTCGCAGTTGGCGGGGAAGTGGAAGAATAAAGGAATAAACTCATGACCCTTGTGGTAGATGAAGCCCGATTTCTCCGTACATGCTGCTGGTTCCGTTACGCTGTGCACAAACCTGTGTGTCATATAGAGCAGCACTCTAGTGTGTAACTGGGGCCAAAGTGTCTGCATTGATTTTAAGCACAGCCATCTTGGAATCAAAATTTACAGAACAAGATGGTAAAAGCAATCACTGAAAATTGTCATCATTCACTCAAACGCATGTCATTTTAAATTCCTACACATTCATTTCTTCCATGCAATGGAAAAAGGAGATCTATTACTAAATGTCCAAGCTGATTTTGTTCATAAGACAATACTGCATTTATTATAGTACAATAACAACATACTGCATGCATGATCGTATTTACAACACTTTATTAATGAAGGCTACAGCATACTACATTCTTTCATTTTCCTTCGGCTTAGTCCCTTATTTATCAGGGGTCACCACAGCGGAATGAACTGGCAACTATTCCAGCATATGTTTTATGCAGCGGATGCCCTTCCAGCCATAACCCAGTACTGGGAAAAACCTATACCGCATGTCTTTGGACTGTGGGGAAAACCGGAGCACCCGGAGGAAACCCACGCAAACATGGGGAGAACATGCAAACTCCACACAGAAATGCCAACTGGCCCAGTTGGGACTCAAACCAGCGACCTTCTTTCTGTGAGGCAACAGTGCTAACCACTGAGCCACCGTGCCACCCTGTATCAACTATAGTAAACAATTAAATGAAATACTAACTGTAGTAAACTGATAAAAGAAATAATTACTGTAAGTATACGTTGTAATACACCACAGTTTACAGTAGTAAAGACTAGTTTACTACATCCTAGATTTGTAGAAAAGTTTGTACGTTATTTTATTCTTTGTATTGCTATAGTTGTTACCATAATAATAGTTATTAATAGGATTGACCTTATTCTGCGATGCGGAAGTGCGCTCGTTTTTATGGTTTCTTTAGAACTTCTAATTCAATTGCATATAGGAGAATTGACTAGGAATAACGCAGAAAACGGTCAAATTACTTGCTCTACAAACAAGTTTGTTCATAACTATATATAAAAAGTACAATAATAGAATAAGAAAATATCAGTTCGCAGCATAACCAGCTGTTTTTAACGTCTAAAAATCAAATGAAAGTGTATGAGACCGGAAGTCTCGAGCCAAAAAAGATTCCAATGGCTGCACCTGCTCATATGTGAAGAATAAGGTCAATACAGGTTGTTGCTAGATCGGATATGTTTGCGGCCGAAAGTTAATGAGAATTATGTCTATTATTTATTAAATTTCCCATTTATTGTACTTTATTAACGTCTACTCCCACCCAAACCCTAAACCCAACCATCACAGTAACGTAAAAACAGTTGTTGTACTGAGTATTATTTATGTTACCTATTAAATTACCCAATAAATTGCCTACCCCTAACCCAACCCTAAACCCAACCGTCACACCACTGTAAAAATATTAATTATTGTTAAACAGAGTCATAAAAATAATTAATATAATATTATTAATGCTACTAATGCTACATTAATATAATAATGCTACTATATTAATGTGCATATCGCACTTCCGGCCGACCGCATATCCGATCTAGACTTTACCCTCAATAGGGTTGGTAATAGTCATTACCATAGGAACTATAGAATTACCACAAACAATTAATCCAAAGACTTTACTGTATGTAGTATGGTTTGAAAACACTATATTATTTACTATAAATTACTTAAGTATTTTTTATGTGTGATATACAGATAGCCTAGTTTTTTGCAATTTTGTGGTTGCTGAATCCAACGCAAAATCAACAAAAAGTCGCAATTTTCCGCGACATTTCAAAATTCTGCATTTAAACACAAAACAATCTAAAAAATGTAAATAATGTCATAAAAAATCCAATTCCAAACCATATAATAAAATAATATTTCTTTCAGTTTGTAATTAATTGTTTTACGTGACTTATAGATCTGCCCCCTCACAATATATATATAGGTTTTTTTTTATTGCAGAATTTCTGGGAATTACCATCACAAATTTAGTAATTTTTATCACAAAAGTCACACAAAAAAAATGTGGAAAACTAAAGGGTCTGAATATTAAACAGTATTTTTTCATAACATTCATCCTCTTAAATGTGGTGTATTTTACGTAACGTAATTAATGTCAGCACAGCAAAAATTAAGCAGCACATATTTAGATTGGAGAAACAAGTCAACATTTTGCACTTAAAATTGTTTAGGCTTGATGTTTATAATAAATTAATGCCAGTCACACTTTACAATAAGGTTTCATTACTTAATGTATTTACTTACATGAACTAACATTTACTAAACACAGTTCAACATTTACTAATGAATTATTATCATCCAAATGAATGTTTGTTAACATTGGTTAATACACCGCGAGTTAACATGAACTAACAATGAACAACTGTATTTTCATTAACTAACATTAAGGTAACACTTTACAATAAGGTTGTGTTAGTTAATGTCTGTAATTTATGTTTGTTTCCAATTGAAATATTTTACTCCTTTTTCATGGAATATGTTTTATTTAGGGCTACTGCTACTGTATATTTAACATTATTTCTGAATTACATTCTAAAATATTTGATGCACAATGCAAACTATCGGTTTCTTTTTTTAACAACACAAATTGGACTTGGAGATGTGTAAAATAGGTGAGATTATTTTCTGGGAAATATACAACATCATTTCAAATTGTGGATTTGACGTCAAACTAAATTAATGGTGACTTTCTGAAAAAAGACACATATTAAGAATAACTGCAAAACTATTTTAAAAGTTTTTTTTTTACATGCTTTAAAAATATGTGTATCCTTTTGTATTGCATGTAAAAGAGTAGCTTGGACATTCTGCTAAACTCCTCCTCCTGTGTCATACTGCAATGTCATGAGGATGAGTAAATGATGAGAGCCAGATTTCATTTTTCATGATCTGGCCACCAGACGTCATCATGAAGCAGGCCTTTAAGTAATCCTCTTACTCTAGAGACTGATGACCAACAATCTGTGCAGTGTCTTTGAACTGACACAGCGTAAACGCTACATCTGCCACATCAAAACACAGGATGAACACGGCCACACGATTCACATGACTGTGCATAAAAATGAGACTCCGAGCTCACCTGGGTTTGCCGGCGGGTATCTGCCGGCTGGGTCTCCTCATAGATTGACTGCTTTGTACTTTGACAGGGACTCTGGGAGAGGAGCGGTGAGGGGCTTCCGGAGCTGGAGGTTTTTTGGGGATCTTCTTCATTAGACGACTAACCCACTTCTGCTGGTCCTCCTGAGACGAAGCTAACAGCAGCAGATTCTTAGCCGTAGACATGTCGACTGAGGGTAAAGTAAGAAAGCACAGAAAACATTAGAATGGGTCAGTTTAATTCAAACATGCAATGCTGTTCAAAGCTTTGAGGTTGGTGAAATTATGATAAAAAAAGCTTTGTATTTAGGCAGCACGGTGGCTCAATGGTTAGCACTGTCACCTCACAGCAAGATTTAAGTCCCGGCTGGATGTCGGCACCAACAGACTAGTGGTTAAGTGCGCCGACATATAGCACCAAGGTGCTCACGGCGACCAGAGTTCGATTCCCGGCTCAATGTCATTTGCCGACCCTTCCTCTCTCTCTACTCCCAATACTTTCCTGTCTGTAACCTTCACTGTCTTACGCAAATTAAAGGTGAAACCCCCCTAAAAAATAATTATTAAAAAAAATAAAATAAAAAAAAAGTCCCAGGCTGGGCCAGTTGGCATTTCTGTGTGAAGTTTGCATGTTCTCCCTGTGTTGGCGTGGGTTTTCTGCGGGTGTTCCGGTTTCCCCCACAGTCCAAAGACATGCGGTATAGGTGAATTGGATGAACTAAATTGGCCTTAGTGTATGAGTGTGTGTGTGACTGAGTGTATGGGTGTTTCACAGTACTGGGTTGCAGCTGAAAGGGCATCCTCTGTCTAAAACGTGCTGGAATAGTTGGCAGTTAATTCCACTGTGGCGACCAATGATAAATAAGGAACTAAGCCAAAGGAGAATGAATGAATAAATAAACGAATGAATAAATGAAAGTTTTGCATTTCAGAACATACAATGATGATAATTTAATATTAGCAAATATAGGTCAGGTTAGTATCCTCATCAGTAAATAAATGGAGAACATTTAAGCAAATGTTACTGTAAGGAAAGTAATTAAAACATGATGGTAAATAGAGTCAAAAATGCTATTTTTAAATAAAAAGTTTTATTGAGATTGGGATTGTGGGCCCAATCTCATTGTTAATGGCCAGGTTAGGATACTATACATGAACAAAGGAAAATTAACACCTGTTAAAAAAGATTTAAGATGTACAACACAATAGTTCAGTAGATTTAAGTCTTTTTAAGGCCTAAAATTTAGCTTTTGAGATTTAAGACATTTTAAGACTTTTTAAGATCCCGTGTAAAATGACTGGCCGAGAGTGCAGTAAGCAGAGCTCTTTTCCTCACCTCTGCAGGGTGCGATGACTTCCTCTTTCTTATCCATGTGGTCTTTGTGGCACTTGATGTGGCATCGTCTGCATTCGAGGGCCGGCGGCGGCTTAAACATGTTCCACAGGGGTTTGGTACAGGCTTCACAGTTGGTGGGGAAGTGATAGAGGGTGGGGATGAACTCGTGACCCTTATGGCAAATGTAGCTGGACTTGTCACCTGGAAGAGGCTCCAGTTCCTGCTCTTTCTTGCTCTCGCCCTCGTTAGCATACAAAATCTGAGGAAAGCAGTGAATAGTCGTGAAACATTTGCTTATATCGTATGTTATAATATCTGTTATGAAATGTCTGCGAGCCTAAAAGCACAACGACATATTGTCTGTGCTTTCTGTAGTTTGCTGTTATACCTGGAATATTCTGGGGATTTCTTTGGCGTCAGCGCGATAAACGTCCGTCTGGGTTACAGAGCGCACATGGAAAAGTTTACTGTTGAGGGAATAACAGGAGAATCAAGATGAATTGAGGGAGTTGAAAAGACTTTTTCAGTGTTCTCACTTTTTCTGAGATCATTTTTTAGGACTTTTCAAATGTGTTAGATAACATCGTAACACAAGGGTCACAGATTCAAAGCCTACAGTAATATTTTCTTAAAAACATTCAGTTTATGGGAAAAGTGTTCACTACAACATCCCAAATATACCAAATATCCAAACACACGGTGCTTTTGATGTTCATGAAAAAGAATCACTATGAAATGACTTGTTCAAAAACACTGAATCATTCGATTATTAAACACTAGTGTGTTGCTAAGAAATGTTCTGCTTTTTTTAGCAACTACTTTCGTTTGGTAATAGAAATTGAGAAAAAGGAAGTTAGGAAATTAATTTCCCGTTTGGTGAAGTGTTACAAAATCTGCAAAAGGTGCTTCTGTGAAGTTTTATACAAGTACTACTTACTGTATTTCAACTGTAATTCAAACTGGCCAGTTATTTATGATAAATATTAAATGTAGAATTTGCTGTGTATCATAGAAGCATCTTATTTGGACCTCCATATTTCTCAGAATTGCGTAAAACAGGTTTTTGTTGAATGTCTATACATATCTTAAAAACTAATTGTCATGGAGATGCACAAAGCTTTTATATTTCTAAAAATACATTTAAAATATTAAAAAATTCTCTTTCTCAGGCTAATTCCTTCGATCATTCTGTAGTTTGCCATGCAGATCCCTTGTATGGACTCAGAAACACTGAACAAAGCACTCCCTCTGTTACTAAAAGACCATGAAACAAAAACATTTAAATGATGATAAAACAAACAAAAAAAATTCCATTACAACAGGGGTTTTTCGTGACCTTTTCCATTGTTTTTTTCAGGACTAGAAAACTGTCTTCAGGACAAGTTTTTACACTGGGACAAAAAAGACTAAGTTTGCATGTGTTTGTTTTGAGATGGGTTTGAAGGGTGACAGGACTCACTCTATGTCCAACACCATGTAAGGGTTGGAGTGCTCTTTGTCCTGCTCGCTGTTGTAGAAGAGGATCTTCTTGCTGCTCACCACAACATACTAGAGATGACAGAAAGAACAAAAAACTAAATGAATGCTGCATTATGGGGCAGAGATGGGATTTCTGATGCAGGAATTGTGTCTATCAACTAGTTGAGCTCTTGCTGTCAAAGTCGCTTGAGGTTTAGTTCTTGTTATTAGTAGGCAACATGAGACTGCTTATTTAAAATCAAACCATTTAATTTTAGTGTTATTTACGTACAATAAAACAATTATTAATGTTTAGAAATAGCTATTATATTTATTTCTGTTTAATGTTTTGTTAGCTTTATTTGTACAAGTATTTATCAGTCTTATATTTTTATATTTAACTTCAGCAATTTTAGTACTTTAACTTCTCAGTGCAGCCAAAAATTGTTAATTAACTGTCAATTAAAGTTTTTATACTTTGCCATTATCCTCTACACCCGTGGGTTTTACCTTTTTAGAGTATTTAAACTATAAAATTCAGTATGCCCACTTATTCTCTTTTATATTTCAATAAGTAGAAGTCAGAATAAGCATGCTGTATCGTTATTTCACACAAATCTTTGACAAAAATTATTTAAAATGTTTAAAAAAAACATACTTGTATTAAATGTTTCAGATGTATATAAATTCACTTTTTTAGATTTTTTTTTGTCACAGCTTCAATTATTGAAAATTACATTCAACATTACAAAATTATAATGATTTTGAAAATGTTAAGTGATACAATTTCACAGCAGATCAATTATAGGATACAGTAAAAACTTCAATAATGAGTCACAACATTCCTTTAACTTGTATCTTTCTTATTATATAATTACATATTTTATTGCATTCTGAATAATCTGGAAACAACATGAAGCTCAATACCCCAATTATTGGTTAATTGTGACATCATGCTCATGTCACTAGGACTGTACAATTTAACAGTATGTCATCACTTTATACTTTAGCCAAACATATACTATACTTTAAAAAATACCTTTTTTTCCCATCCAAAGCGTTTGGTGTTGTTCCTGACAGGTAAAGACAGCCAACCCTCCAATCTGATCTCTGCGCATCAAACAGATGAAGATATGAATTATAAAACCGCTGTATGAAACACACCTGTCATGGTAAAGCATGAGGTCCAGTCAAGTGGTGCAAACTCATGCACTGAACACCATGCAGGTCACCTGAAGTAAAGGGTGAAAGACCAAAAGTTGAACTGAAAACCAGACCAAAGATAAGCAGGAAGAAGAGAGTGTGTCGTGGAAAGACGTGGAAAAGAGCACAAAGTGAAAAGTGAACAAAATGCTTGAAAGAGTACAGAGAAAGTCAGAAAGAGCAGAGATTTGTAACCGTACCAAGCAGAGACTCATCTGTGTCCATGTCTGGACCACTGCTCATACTGGCCGAGTCCAGCGACTGGACGTTCAGTGAGTTCAGCAGACTCCGCAGCTGCTCGATATCACTGTCTTTACTGTCCAGAGCCATCTGAAGCTCGATGCGCACCTGAGACTCATCCAACAGTTGCTGAAAGAAATAAACAACAGCTTCATTGATCAGTTTTCAGACACATTTGACAACATATTTTTACATTTATAATAACAACATAATATAGTATATTCAATGCCATAACCATAGCAAAAATAAAAGTGTGGTCAGATATGGATTTTTGGGGGCAATCTCAGTTTCTCAATTTTGTGAAAGTACAGTCAGCTGATAGAAACACAAGTCATGGGGTCGATTTGAAACCTTCATTTTATCATATGCTGTAGCATTATTTATAGGGATGCTTCAGTCAACAATATTTCTGAAATTACTGAAATACTTTTATATAGAGCAGAGGTGCCCAAACTACACAAACTGTTTTATTATTAAAAGCTATCAGAAATAAAGCATTTAATTTAAATATTGTAAATTAATCGGATTTAGTTTAGATGTACATACTGTCACCTGATGAATAGAGGACAATGCAGAGACTTTGATGAGAGAATCAAGGCAAAGGCAGATTCTGCTCGACTAGTGTATTCAGCATTGAACTCCACTGTCACATTTTATTGCAATAGGTTATCATTTTAAAAGTTATACTGCATACGTTAATACGATTTAAAGTAATGTTTTTTTATTGATTTTTAAATATTATTAAATAAATCAGTAACTTTAATGTAATATATACTGCTCAAAAAATAAAGGGAACATTTGGAGTTACATTATGGGGACATTATGTTGTTTAAGTGTTCCTCTTTATTTTTTTTTTAGTTTGGTATTTACCTTCGGCCCAGGGCATATAATGATATTTGGTTTTTGACCCTTATTATTAAAAGTTTGGGCACCCCTGATATAACGCAAAGATAATTAAAGTAATCAGAAGAGAAAGAAATAGCTGACATAAAATTATTTTTTAAAAATCCCTATTAAAATAATCTTAAAAATCTTTTTTTGTGTGTACACGTGGCCTTACACAAATAATATCTGTTGACCCATCCCTTACCTTAACAGAATCTTAAACCTACCAATACTCCTGTCCCTAACCTTACTCATATTCCACTTCAAAAGCAACAGAAGTGTTGTGCAATATGATATGAACACAATAAGCACATTGTACTTGTTTTCTCATGCAAGTACATATTAATTATGAAACATACAATGTTTAATGCCAATTAACCAAATGGCTTACTAATTATTAATAATTATTAATAACTATTAACTACTGGCTTATTACCAGCCTATTATTAAGATATTAACTGTTTGTTAGTATGATCTTATTCTGCATCCATGAATCCTAAACAAAACCTAAACCCAACCTTACTAACTATGAATAAACAGCTAGTAGGTTATTAAGCTAGTAGTGATAATGGTTTGCTAATAATAAATAATTGTGACCTATACTGAAGTGTTACCCCATATTTACCATAGTCAACATTTGAAGTGGATGAAAAAAGTTTGGTCACACTTTATTTTGATGGTCCGTTTGTTACATTGCATCTACATGCCAACTAATTCTCCTTAGACTATAAGTAGACTGTTAGGTTGGGTTTAGGGTTAGTGTAAGTTGACATGTACTTGCTAAGTTTCTTATAGTCAGTTAAATGTCTGTTGAAGGAGCAGCATCAACGGATATTAAGCAGACAGTCCTATAATACTCAAACGGACCATCAAAATAAAGTGTTACCAAAAGTTTTTTCGAAATTGTCAAGAATTTATGTTATTCAATAGTTTTAGGACAACTTTGATGAAAGGTGTTGATCCTCCTTCAAATGTTTACTACTGTATATTACATGGTTTAGCTATTATTTCTCTCCTAGGCTCAGATTCCTTTATTTGTACCAAAGGGAGAATTGTTCTGCAGTCAAGAGTACTACGTGTATCATATAAGACACAATGCAACACAAACACACATGATATAAAACAGATATAAACATAACAACTTGCCATGTGAAAGGTTGTAATTGATTTACATGTGATTGTTGGCCATTTGTGATCAATCTGAGCACAGAAACGAGTCTTCAGTGTCATTCAGACTCTGATTAGCGTTCCTACCGCTTGCATATCGTTGATCTCTCTCTGGTATTTGATGATGGTGCTGTTGAGCTTCTCTCTCTCTGAACGAAGCTCCAGCTGCAGCTTCCTGTTTTCTTTCTCCTTCCTCCTCACGTCTGTATCATTTCCACGGCGGCTGCCACCACCTCTGACCTCCTTTCTGTTCATGATCTCTGCCAGCTTGTTCACCGCCTGACAGAACGAGGAAAAAAATGCGTGACTGAGCAAATAAATCAAGCTCAGTTTGAGTCAGATCTGCTGTAAGGAAACTGTTGTGCTTTTACCTGTGTTTTGAGGGTTCTCTCTGACTGCAGTTGTTTCTCCAGCGCTAGCTTGACCTGAGTGATGGACTGCTCTTCGTTCTTTAGATTCTGCAGGTCTGAAATTAAAAATTGTAAAAATAGAGTCTGTAATCACAAAGACACAAACCTTCAGCCACTGTAAAACCTGCCAGGGGTTTTCATCTGATAGCAAATCGACAGGTCAATGATTGTTTTTAAGCTGTAAATAGTTTAATGCTATGGTGACTGAGCATTAAACTAAAACGTGCTGCAATTTAAGAAAGCACATGCAATTACAAAAAACACCAGCAAATTAAGAAACAATCCTTATCGGTTTGACAGCACATATTATAAATCCTCATAACGCAAACAAAATAATAAAACGTGCTGCATTTTCTCACAACACTTGCAAATAGAAGGGAACACATCGGAAATGTTTCAAGGGGTCCCAAAAATGTGATGGACCCAGCTATGGTTAGGTTATGGTTATTTACAGTTGAAGTCAGAATTATTAGCCCCCCTTTAATTTCTTTTTCTTTTTAAAATATTTCCTAAATGATGTTTAACAGAGCAAGGAAATTTTCACAGTATCTCAGATAATATTTTTTCTTCTGGAGAAAGTCTTATTTGTTTTATTTCGGCTAGAAAAAAAGCAGCTTTTCATTTTTTAAACACTATTTAAGGTCAAAATTATTAGCCCCTTTAAGCTATATATTTTTTCGATAGTCTTCTGAACAAACCATCATTAT
Organism: Danio aesculapii; assembly: GCF_903798145.1. NCBI lineage: Eukaryota > Metazoa > Chordata > Actinopteri > Cypriniformes > Danionidae > Danio > Danio aesculapii. Next base: position 20,599,722 of record NC_079447.1, on the reverse strand, counting down.
ACAATAACTTGCCTATTTACCCTAACCTGCCTAGTTAACCTATTTAGGCCATAAAATGTCACTAAGCTGTATAGAAGTGTCTTGAAAAATATCTAGTCAAATATTATTTACTGTCATCATGGCAAAGATAAAAGAAATCAGTTATAAGAAATGAGTTATTAAAACTATTATGTCCAGAAATGTGCACAATAAACATTTTGCAGTAGCATCCATCATGTTTTAGGGTCCCCTTAAACATTTCCATAGTGTTCCATTCTATTTGTTAGTGTTGTGAGAAAATGCTGACGTTTTCGTAATTCGTTTGTGTTGTAAGAAAACGGATTTCAGCAGGTTTCATCAAGTCAAATTTAAGACCCTTTTAAGACCATTATGAATGGGACTTTAGACTTCTACGGGGCTAAATATTAAGGATTTTATGTAATGGCCTGGTTGATCTAATGGAATAAAAAAAAAATTAAAAACACAGTATAATGCAGACGATATACATAAAAATGCAGAGAAGAAAAAAAAAATGCTAAAACAGAAATAAATTAATTAATATGTGCATTAAAAATCTTTTTGTATACACTGCAAAATATTTGTCCTGTTTCTAGTACAAATATTTAAAAAATCTTAAATTAATAAACATTTTCCACATGAATAAGCATGTTTTGTTTTCAAAAATAAGTAAAAATTAAGTGAGTTTTTCCTTAAAACTAAGAAAAATAATCAGCCAACGGTGTAAGTAAAACGTTGTCTTGTTTTAGGTTTGAAATAAGATTATTTTCCTTACACAATTGACAGATTATTTATCTTGCTTTACAGAAAAACAAACCTAATTTTGACTTATTATTTCTGAAAGTGAAATATTTTGTTACCACTCCCTGATTTATGAATTTTTAGATATTTGGCCTGGAAACAAAAGAAAAACCGAAAGTAAGAAAACCAACTGAACATAAATCTGTAAATGAACATAACTCAGAAAATAGAAACCCTTTATTTAATTTTCTTTATATTTATATTATGATAATTCTTTACATATTATAACCTAAATAACCCAGTATCTGGTTTACACGAAATACTCATAGACTATACATTGCTATAGTATCTAGTCAATTATTCAGTGCCTGTGAGTTTCAAGTTGGCACTAAATTTGCTAAATAAATGCAAAACATATCATTTTGTATTACTGACGGTGTTTTTAAGTGTGTTTCTCTGCAGGCATACTCTTTATCTAGTTATTCAGCAAGAACAAAAATTTATTAAAAATTGAGGTCAGATCATGTTAACTCACAGTCCTCTGCCTCCTTCAGCTTGTTGTTGAATTCTTCCTTCTCATTGGCCAGGTTTGCCACATCATTTGTCAATGTGCGATTAGCTTCTTCTAACTGTAGAAAAGACAGGACAGTTAACACCAATGCCATCCAAGTTCTTTAAGACTGCAGCAAAAGTCACGGATAAACTCACAGAGCCAATGGTGGTGTCTTTCTCAGCGAGCTCCTGTCGGTGTCTGGCCATCATCTCCTTGATCTCCAGCTCCTTCATGATCTTCTCCTTCTCTAGGTCTGAATACTGCTCCTCCGCTATAGAGCGGGCCAGTTGCTCAGAGTCTGCTTTGGTTAGTGTGATCTCCAACTGGGCCGCAAGAGAATCCCTGAGAAATAGAGACATAAATTAAAAGAGAAAAAAAAAGTCAATTTAGCTGAAAATTAAATACAATAGAGTTTTAAATGTATTGCCATAACAGCTTATCTGGCTACTTCATGGCCAATTAGATCAAACATTTTAGAAATATCACTTTATTGATATTATAATAAAATTAGAACAATAAAAAGACATCAGCAGCAATAAACAAAATAGATACAACTTTAAAATGATTTTTAAGGTTTACTTTTGATCAAAATTCAGCAAATTAGATACAAAAGTTTGAATAATCCAGTGAGAACACAATTTGCATAGTATTGCTATTGGAAATAGATCTCACCTTTCCTCCTGCAGCTCCTGTAGATTCTGCTGCACATCTTTATAAAGTTTATTTTTCTCCTCACACTCTTCCTTCAGCTCTCGCACCTGTGTTTTATACAGCGTCTACACACGTACATACAAAGAATTGTAAAGTCCACAGTTAGTTTGTTTTTACACTAGGTACACAAACAACTCAGCACACTACCTTTTACAAATATTAGCTAGCATGCAATTTAATTGAGCAGCACTCAATACATGTGCACTAGACAGATTCATTCTCATCCAGTGTGTGCTTTTTCTCTTCAAAAATGATGAGCAATACAATAGTCTTTGAATGCTTTTAAAAGAGAGTTGCGGACATATATTTGTCCCCTTTACATCAATGTGGACATATATTTTCCCCCTCATCAATGTGGATATCTACTGTTTCTGTAATCTTAAATAGATTACTTTATACATACAAATGCTGTGCAATTACATTCAGAATTACACTGTTTACCTCTCCCTTACCTTAACATAATCTTAAACCTACCCATACCCTGAGACTTATCCCTAACCTTACCCATATCACACTTTGCGAGCACCAGAAGTGTTGTGCAATACTTATTTTATCATGCAAGTACATATTAATTAACGCCACAAACAATAAAGTGGGACCCATTTTGTGAATTAGGGGCCTGGTTCTCATAGACATCTTTTGGATAAATTGAAAAATTTAAAGTGCAGGTGTAAATTCTTAGTGAAATGAGAATGAGGTTTACTGTATTTTGGCCTTAAGAGTATTTGTTTATTTTCCCCAAGAGAAAGAATTCAGACTTCTTACAGAGAAATACTGCTCTGCCTCCAACTGATCCTGCAGTTCCTTCATCTGTCCATCAGAATCCTGACGTTCCCTAGAAACACACGTTGACAATTATTTCATATATGAATACTTCATTATTTTTGCATAAACAGAACCACAGGTTGATTAAAAGGAAAATTCACTCAAAGTTAAAATAAAAAAGTGACATTGTCCTCCTAAGTGACACTTAACTCATCATTGACTGACCCTCATGTGGTTTTAAAACTTCATGAGAACAAGATATTTTGATGAAAGCTGAACACCAATAACCATTTACGTCCATAATATTTGTTTTTCCTACTTTGGAAATAAATGGTTACAAGTTTTCAACATTCTTCAAAATATCTTGCTTAGTGTTCAAAGGAATAAAGGTTTGAAACAAGTGAAGAGTGAGTAAATTATGACAGAACTTTCATTTTTGTATAAAAGAACCCTTTAAGAATCATATATATAAGCGAGTAACAAATACTAAATGAGCTGTATGCATTGTTCGCTGCATACTTGCGCAGTTCCATGTTTTGTTTTTCCAGGCTGCGTTTAATTTCCAGAATGTGGTTGATCTCCTGTTTGAGCTGTTTCTCTGATGTTCTCAGGGTGCTGAGCTGCTGGTTCTGAACCTTCAGGTCATTCTGAGTCAACGTGCGTTTCTGAACCTCTTGTTCAATCTTCAGGGTCAGATTCTTCACCTAGAGAAAGATAGAGAAAACCAGGAAAAGATCTATAAACAAAAACCACGCACCAAAGAAAAGAGCTGCAGTGGTTGATGATTCCCTATATTGTGATTGGACAAAAAGTGACTTCTTTCCTATAGAAAAATGACATGGTAAACATTTCTCACATGAGACAACAAAAAAAACAAAGAAAAATGAAACAAATCATAACTGAAAACAACTACAGAAATACCATTGTGAACATTAAGTTGTTCCAGTTTGTTTTTTGCCTAATAAATGACAACACATTTTTTTCTTTTTCTCTCTAATAAATGTGTACACTAGATGTGAGAAAAAGAGTTATCTTTGCCAAATTAAAACACGCACCTCTTCTGTGAGTCTCTCCTTGTGTCGTCGCAGTTCCTCTAGTTTCTGGAGCGATTGTTTATAGTCGCAGTCGAGCATGGAGTTTTTCTTCTCCAGTTCTAACACCCTGTTCTCCACACGCTGTTTAGAGAAACGTTCCTCCTGCAGCTTCTGCTCCAGCTCTGAGTGAACACACAGACAAACACGTTAAACAGTCCTGTTTATTCAGAAAACTCTCTTTCAAGATATACACAAATGCATTCATAGCTTGCTACACTGTCATGCCCCCTTCTTAAAATTAAAAACACTGGAGCTTCTGTCAACTTCAATAAGGGTGAACCTGTTGTTTTTAATAGATAACACTACATTCAAAAAGAATGTTCCATGGCATCTTTGACCTCAAACTCTCATACCCTTTACAGCTTCAGATTTGGCTCCCTCGATAGACTCGCTGATCTTGTTCTTGTCAGCGAGTCGAGCTTTTGTGGCCTTGTGTGCCGCCTCCTCCTGCTCCAAACCCTGCTGCAACATCTTCAGCTTATAGGTCATGTCAATCTGGTTATTGCTCTTCTCCTATTGGCCAAGTACACAAGGGGGGAGGGACATTAGAAGAAAGGATGAACATAAAATGTAACCTGTAAAGTAAATCAGTAGCTTTCTAACTGCCATCTGATATTTATCATCTCTCTATATATATATATATATATATATATATATATATATATATATATATATGTGTGTGTGTGTGTGAATCCCTGAATAAAGCTATTTCAGACAAAAGGAGTGTCAAAATTGCATTAACCTAAAAAAAAAAACAAAAATTTGCTATTTGTTTACTGATGTATATCAAAGTTTAAATATAAGTTTTGAAAAAAAATGAAATAAAGATTTAATCAAGGTTTTGAGATAGCACTATATTTTCATTTTAATAAGTAATAAATGCTGAAATAAATGATTTTAACAACACTAAGTTTTATTATTTTGAGCAAACAAAAATATTGTAGGTTTGCTACCTACAAACTAATTTCAACCACCACTGGGTTTACTTTCACTACAGAAACACCCCCTGATTCTCATACCTCCTGATTTCCATTTACATATCATTCTGTGAATATATTTCTACCATTAGAGACCAATACAATAATTTAATATCTCTCAACAAGGCAAATGTCAGGTCAGTGAGTTAATAAGTGAGTTACACTTATTGACTGTTTTCTTCCGTTTTGCCAATGAAAAACATCAAAAGTAAATAATTTGTGTTTTAAAGCAGTGTTTTGTTCCTGATTAAATGTATTATTTTGAAATGAAGTGAGACAGTAGTTCGCAAAGACAGTCACTTTCACTTCAACAAAAGACTTAAGGGATGGGATCTTGCTGCCAACTACTTAAGTAAAAAAAATCTTCAAAATTGCATAGTTGAAATCAGAATTATTAGCCTCCCTTTGAAATTTTGCAATATTTCCCAAAATAATGTTTAACAGAGCAATAAAAATTTCACAGTATGTCTGATAATAATTTTTCTTCTGGAGAAAGTCTTTTTTTTAGGCTAGAATAAAAGCAGTTTTAAATTTTTTTAAAACCATTTTAAAGGTCAAAATTATTAGCCCCTTTAAGCTATATATATTTTTTAGGTCTACAGAACAAACTATTGTATACAATAACTTGCCTACTTACCCTAACCTGCCTAGTTAACCTATTTAAGCCATTAAATGTCACTTTAAGCTGTATAGAAGTGTCTTGAAAAATATCTAGTCAAATATTATTTACTGTCATCACGGCAAAGATAAAATAATTTAGTTATTAGAAATGAGTTATTAAAAAAACACATTAGAAATGTGTTGAAAAAAAATAATCTTCTCTCCATTAAACAGAAATTGGGGAAAAAAATAAACAGGGGGCTAACAATTCTGACTTCAACTGTATATAACCACTTATCTATATTGCATATTGCTACAAGGGAGAGATTAAGAACATGAAATAAAGTTATGCTTTAATCCTTTTTTCTGTTCTGAATTATGTATTTTGTTGTGGATTGAGATAAACATGAACACGTTTAGAAAGTTCAGAAATGATCCATTATTGTCAGTGTCCATAATTTGATCATATACAGAAAATGACATTAAAGACTTGAAATTCCACGCAATAAATGTTTGGTTTTATTTAGGGCTATAAAATGTGAACTCTACACCAGTGCAACACATCTGTGTTATTATTCTCTTAATAATTCAATTTTGGCCTGTAGTTTTCTGGGCTCAACTCTGTATGTGAAAGTCAAGCGCAACTAATTCCTTGTAATAAAAAAATGACTGCATGCGTTTACCTTCTCCATATCTGTGAGCTTCTCCTGAAGTTGCCTTTTCTCGAGCTCAGCCTTAGATAGGGCCTGTCTCATTTGCTTCACGTCATCCTCCATACCAGAGATTCGTGCTACGGATTAGAAGCAGAAAGTCAATAACCACAGTTGCATGTGCATTAATAAGACACGTGAAAACATGACAGACACACTCACCCTGTAGATCAGAGATGGTCTCGGATCCCTGCGTCTGCTCTCGTTTCTCGGTGTCCAGCGCGGCCTGCAGGCTGATGTTCTCCCTTTCCAGCGTGAGCTTGCTGTTCTCCAGCATGCAGCATTTGTCCTGCAGTTCTCTCACATGCGCCTCCAGCTGCTGCAGCTGTTTGGAGCTCTCTGTCTGAGTTTTACGCATTCGTGTGGCCACATCAGATTCTGCCCGCAGTAAAGCATTAGCCTCATCCAGCTGCCAAAGAGAGTCACACGTGTTCGCCAAGGGGAAATTAAAATATATAGTCACTATAGAACTATGCTACTGATAACATATAGTGATGCACCAATACCATTTTTTGGAAACAATCCGATCCCTATACCAAAACTCTGAGTATCGATTGATACAGATCCAATCCCGATACTGTGCTGCATTTTTATCATTTTTTTAAGCATAACACAGTTTTTATAGTTCTGGTGATAAACTCAAATAATATATCTTTAGTAAAAATAACAGGCCCATAAGCCTACTGTATACGACAGACGGCACAATCTAACTAAAAACATGATGCTTGCTGTAAACTAGGCTACATTGTTAAATCATTAGTGATGACATTGATCTGGTGGTCCAGCTTATGTTACCTTTTTTTAAATTAAGATTGTTCTTGGAAATCTGTAGGCTACCACTAGCTATTGACCCTAATCAAAACACAAACTGGTCTGTTAAATAAAACTGAAACCGAAAGTTTTTCGTGTTGTCACGTGACAAGCAGTTTGAATTGTGAATGAATGGAGAATGACTGACAGGCGCAGCGGCGGGAAGCACTGAATTTAACATGAATTTAACCACTTGAATATGCATCTGTACTTCACATTAAACTATAGAATGGCTTCAGAACATTTGAGATATAGTAGGCCTACATGACAACTTTCTAGGCCCTTATAATAGGCTACTTTCATGGCTTTTGTGGGTTTATAAATTACACAGAATATAGCAAGATCGGATTTGGGCCGATACCAGATCCAGCAAAAATATTTGATATGTAAAAAAATTATGATATGTATAATATGATTTTTTTAGTAGTTTTGCTTTAATTTTTTTCTTATAAATGTCTTGTGAATGAATACTTTTAAATGCATTACTTGCCATCTAAACTATAAAAAACTATAACAAAATAAAAGAAAGTTTACAAAAAGTATAAATAAAATATATGAGAGTAATATTTTCAAATGTCAGTTAAAAAAACATTTGCATTTTAAAATTTTATTTAATTATTTAAAGAACTGTAATCTATAATATATTTTAGAATACAATTATTGCTTTCAAAGTAAAGTTGAATTTTCAGGAGGCAATTATTCATATGTGATCCTTCAGAAATCTAAAGCTTTGACACGCAAGAAACACTTGACAAACAGAAGCAGCTGTGCTGCTAAATATAACATTCTCTATATTTTTTTCTGGATTCTCTAATAAATATAAAGTTCACTGCAATAGCATTTATTTAGAATTGAAATATTGTGTGAATATCTTTACCATTATTTTTGCTTCACTTAATGAGCTGAATAAAAGCATACATTTCTCTCAAAACATGTCCCTTGGTGATTTTCAAAAATCAAATAAAGTTTATTAAACTATTAGAATTACCATATCTTAACCACAGCTATAGTTACAGTAAAAAAACAGAAAAAAACAAAAGTATTTTAATTTTTGCGACCCCTGTGGTGATTATGTTGGATTAACCACACAGCAATAGCAACAGATTATATTAATATAATGGATTTTTTATTTAATGCCATGTCAGCAACCAAGGCTATTTTCAAACAAATGAATACATAAATTAAATAAGATTTTTAGCGTTAATACATGCATTTTTCCTGGTGTCACTCTATAAGTTCATTTCATAAAAAAGCTTTCTGGAATCATTAAAAGCAGGACAGTCCAGGAGAATGTGTTTTATTGTAAGGGGAATTGTGTAGAACAAACATTCACCTTTAAGCAAAAAGCCATGAGTTATTCTTGTATGTTGTATGTAAAATATCTTAAAACTCTGTTTGAGATTTCAGGTTGTATTTCATACAATTTGTTATTTTCCAATGCATCCCACTGCAGATTATATTAAACTTTAAGCTTTTCTGAACTCATGTACATTTAAAATAAATGCCAATTACGACTGAACATGGAGGAATAATAAACCAAGAATGGACTTGCTGTGCTCCAAACAATGTGCCCACCTGTCTAATAAGGTGAGGTCAGTGTTAAAATTAAACATGAATAAATGACTATAAGTGACATAGTTGCTAGACTGTTGGATCTTTTTTTATGTTGTCTTGTCAATATGCTCATGTTTATATTGGCCTATTGGTGTGTGTGTGTGTGTGTGTGTGTGTGTGTGACGTACAAACCTGTTTCTGCAGGTGGATGTTCTTCTCATTGGAAATGTGCGAGTTCTGGTTCTTCTTCTTCATTTCATCCAGCTGATCCCTCAGACTGTTGACTTCATTCTCCAGGCAGCGTTTGCGGTCGGCCTCACTCTCGGCCCTGCGGTGACTCTCCACACTCTTGTGCTGCAGCAGAGCCTTCTCTCTCTCCAGCTGCCTCAGAGTCGACTCCAGACCTTTCCTGCTATTCATCTGCAACACACAAGAGCAAGCTTAAAGTATTCCTACATGTAACTTCGCCAAGGTCTGAGAGATGAAATACGCACTCACCTCTTCATCGAGTTCTTTGGTGATCTTTTCCAGGCGGTTACTATTGCTTCTGTATTTCTGCTCCAGCTCATCTTTGGCCTGCATTTCATTGTTGAGCTGCTCTTCTAGACAGTGAAGCTTCTTCTGGAGCTGAGTGGAAAATGAGGCAATCTTTACTGAATATGCAAACCATAAATTACTTAATAAGCTGTGTTTAGGCAGAGAGAGGGGGAACACTTACGGCTAAATTGTCCTGTGGGTTTAAAAAAAAAAAAGAGAAAGAAAAAATAAAGTTACAAGCAAAGTCTCAACTGCATAATGTCAATCTAGAGACTAAATTAAGACTGTGTTCACACTTGTAGTTCTGTTCTTCTGGTTTCTTTGGGCAGGGAAAATAAAAAAAAAAGAAAATGATGTTTTAGTGTACCTCTCTGTTAGATACTGGGTGGTCATTTTTCATTGCTGAACTGTTGACAGCATTCAACAACCTGCACACAAACATATCAGATAATCTGTAATTGCAGATATCAATTGGTTTGGCTTCAGCTCGTTAAATGCAGAGTCATTATAGTACCAAAAAATGGTTTACTGCACAAAAGCGAGATAAGAAATCTCTTACTGGTCCTCTTTGAAGTAGGTGAATCCCACAAAGGGCAGCTGATTGCCAACAAAGGCTTTAGGTGTGGGAAAGGTCTCCACTTCTCCTTTATCCTCCTCAATTTCATCAAAATTACTGGTGTCTATGTCACTGCTCAGCTCTGGAACCACAGGAGCTGCAGCTGAACACAGAACAGGGGAAAAGCTTAAAAGTTAACTGTTTTGTGCATTTATATGTGCTGAGATAAAGGGTAGAGATGTAGCTAATGTTGATCAGACTGTAAAAGCCTTGTTTTATTTTCAGTAAATAATGGTGTAATTAACAAATATTTTATGAATTTAGAAATGTATCTTTTTCATTTGTCTTTCTATTTCCATTTTTAGTTTAGTTAGGTTTGTTTTCATAGATTAACACTCATTGAAATGCAACAGAAATAGTTCAAATGTGTATTTTTTTGCCATATGTCATCGTTTTATAAAGGGATCCCTTGAAAAAAACTGTTTTGCCAATTCTGTCAATACTTGATTACATTTTTTTCTAAATTATATATATATATATATATAAGAATACACTGAAGCGTGAACTAAGTGTTTTATTGCATGTTTAAAGCTAAACTTTAAATATATTTTTTACCCACTTTTACCCCGTTTTACCCAAAACACTTTTTTGACAATGTCTTCTTTTGTGTTCAACAAAAGAAAGAAACTCATATAAGTTTTAAACAAATAAAGGGTGAATCATATTTAGGTGAACGATGCCTTTATAATATATTAATTTTAAATGTAAGTAACTCTAAAGTTAAACCTTCAATCTGGTGCATATTCTTAACACTGACTACGTTTACATCAGTAAGCAAATTATTTGCCTTAATCTGAATAAAACAACAATATAATTAAGGTGTTTACATGAGTTGCTTTTTGAATGTTCCTTTCATGATCCTTTTTACATGTTATAGCACATAATTCCATTAACGTCATTGTGTCACCGTGCTATCCACATTTCCTCAGGAGTTTCATGTAATTTTGGGTGTTTCATTTTTAATTTGTCAACTTTAACTGCAGTTTGGCACTTTCATTCAGGAACATTTCATGCATGCCCCCTATGACAAACGAAATATTGGATGAGAGTATGAACTGCTGGAAAAGTCTTGTTTTAATGGAATTTGATGAGAAAAAAAAAACTCCACATTTTACGGTGTGTCTGTCTGTGGCCCTTCTCTGACTCTGTAGGCTCAGAGAATAGTGTCAAACAGCCATGTGTGTAAGGAATATCCTGTCGCAAAATGCGGTGAAAATCCTACATGACGGTAATAGTTTGATTAAGGTGTTTACATGTCTGTACTGCACTTCAATAATGTGACTAAAATTGACACTCCTTATGTCTTAATCTGATTTCTGTTTAGTTTGATTATGACCTTAATCAGATTAAATTAATCAAAAATCACTGTTTACATGGTAGACTCTCAATCAGAGTATTGTTTTAATCTTATTAAAATCGAATTATTGGTGTCCACGTAAACGTACTCAATGTAAACACTCACTCATTATTAAGTCCTTTCAAGAACACCTTTTTAAATGCGTACCCAAGTGTGGTAAATTATTTTACGTAATTTAACCTAATTTAATTTACATTTTATTTTATTTTCTCAACATCTTTAGTGATGGAGGGATCAGGAGATTTACTTACTCTCTCTAATAGTGCTGAAGGTCCACTGGTCATTTCTAAAGAAAGGATGTCTTTTAATTTCTTCTACGCCACTTCGGCCCAGGCGGACCTCCCTACCAAACACAGACATCGACAGTCACAGATCAGCACACACATGAAAGCTGGCAGCTGATCATCCATATGGAAAGCTACACACAAAGGCTCACCTGTCTGTAAGGAAGGCACAGATAATGTTTTTGGCTTCTTGAGAGATCTCAACATCATCAGGGAAGTTGAGAGAGTTCTTATGGTCCATAATCTTGCTGTATGTCCCCACCAGAGAGTCAGCGTAGAACGGTGTATCACCTGCAAACATTCATCTCATTCAAGTCAATATCACAGCATACTGTAGACAAACAGTAACACACACATTCAAAACTTTTCACTCACCAACCAGCATCTCATAGATAAACACTCCCACTGACCACCAGTCACACTCGCGACCATAGTATCCATCTCCTCCCTGAGACTTCAAAACCTCCGGCGAAATGTAGTCTGGGGTTCCTACAGCGGTGTCACAATGAACCATCCCCGTCTGTAATCAATCCACCAATCAAAACGAGTCAAAACATGGGCTCTAATGTCTATCTGGACTATATAGTGTAATTTACACGATGTACTACAGCTGCATGATCTTAAAATTCTTGACAAGTGCCATAAGAGAAGAGGATACAGGTCTGTGTTCATCAAACAGAAAGCTGCATGTATAATTATAAAACATCTTCAGACTTTTTAGCCACACAGTATTGTATTTTTGGTGTTACAAACATTTAGAGTAAATTAATGTATTCATCAATGTATAATTTGTGAAAGAATAAATGCGTATTTATTCCGTAATGAAACAAACGAGCATCAATGAAAACTTCATTCAAATAGGATTTTAGAGGATTCATTTAAATGAACGGAAGTAAAAGTAGTGGTTGTTTTTTATTATTATTATTTTTTAGGGGTTTTCACCTTTAATGGATAGGACAGAAGAATACCAGGAAAGAGCAGAGAGAGGGGAAGGATCGGCACAGGACCTCGAGGTGGGAAACAACGCCATTGGTGCCGATGTGGTTATTCATTGTTAATGTCATTTCCATGTCAGAATATAATGCAATATTTATTTAGTATATTTAATATTAAAATGATTCATATTAGTATATTTAATTCAATATTTAAAAAGTTAAAAAACTGAAAAATGCATCCATTTCAAATTGATAAAATATTATTGATAAATTATTTTTTAAAAATTCTGGGAAAATCATTACTGAACAGGTCCCTGAGTGAGTGTACTTTATAAAAAAGTTTTCTACTAGTTTTAAAACCATGACAGTTGTATAAAGATGTTAAATGTTGTGAGTTTTCTTCCAAAATCATGTAGCTCTAAAACAGATTTTTAACTCACATTTATATTATTCAAAGGCAATAGCAGTTCCAATCTATCTTTTATGCAAAGAATCAACCCATTTTAACCCTCAAAAACGTAGCTTTCAATCTGTGTACAACACAAAAATGTTTTCAATGTGTAGTTCTATTTCTTTACTCTAGATGGCAGCATTAAATCACAAGTAATGTGTCCAGCCTCATTTCAGTGGCCGGATTGTGGCTCTCAAGGGCAGTCAGAATTTAACTAGGACTTGAGTGGAAAAACTGGCAATAAAAGTTGACAAAAATGCCCCAGATATGTAAAAAGTGGAGCAAAAAAGCAAGCTCCTGTAATGATTTACATGTGCTGGTATCTGTTACATAACGTGAAGCATTTCATAACAGTCTATTTTAGGACTATCTAGTTGAGTTCAGCATTTGAAACTATCACATATTACCATCTCTGGTGATTGTTGCTCAGTTAATCGCTCATTTGAACATTCAAAACATGTAAATGAAAACAATCTTCACAAAGTGTTTAATTATAATATTCATGACAATTAAGCTACTTCTGAATTCGATATGGTGGTAGTTTAGCACAGTGGCTCTTAACCAGAAAGTAAGGGCTGGGGTGAGCTAACAGTCATAATAACTTAAAAATATTTTTAAAAATAATATATTATTAACATTATAAAATAATCTATATCCCAGCTAAAGTGCTAAAATCTAAAGTCATATTGAAAAAAAAATAACAAAACAACTGTATACATTTTTATTTATATCATACAGATTTTTAAACTTCCATTTTATGTATGCTATGGAAACAGTTGGAAATAGTATTTATTTATGTATGTATTTTTGGTTTATTCTCTCAACTACAGATGACATTTAAAATAAAATGTTATTTAGAGCATAAAATAACAAAAAGTTTCAGACATGTCTTTAGACTAAACAATATTAATGTTCAGAAAAGTTAGGAACCCTGACTTTCAATCAAAACAAATTCATACATTTGCCACAGCCATATCACGCAGCAGCCCAAGACCGGTTACTCACTGAAACCAAGCAGGGCTGTGCCTGGTCAGTACCTGGATTGGAGACCAATTGGGAAATCTAGGTTGCTGTTGGATGTGGTGTTAGTGAGGCCAGCAGGGGGTGCTCAACCTGCAGTCTCTGTGTGAATCCTAATGCCCCAGTAAAGGGAAGGAAACACAATACTGTCAGTGAGCACAGCCTTTTGGGATGAGATGTTAAACCGAGGTCCTGACTCTCTGTGATTACTAAAAATCCCATGGCACTTCTCATGAAGCGTAGGGGTGTAACCCGCTGTCATGGCCAAAAATTCCTCCATCGGCCATTACATATCATGGCCTCCTAATAATCCCAATCATCGAAATTGGCTCCATTACTGTCTCTCCACTCCATTAATAGCTGGTGTGTGTTGATGTGTGGTGAACGCATTAGCACCGTTGCCCTGTGGCTGCCGTTGCATCATACAAATGGATGCTACACTCTGGTGGTGGTGTGGAGAGACCCCCTCATGATTGTGAAGTGTGGGTGTATGGCCATACACAATATATTACATTACATTATGGTATTATGACATTTTTTAGGTTCTAAATGCCGATATTGTCTTTACAGTCTGATAAAATTGAATTAATTGGCATTAATTCTGTATAAATTGTCTATATTATTGCACATAAAGCACAATAAATCATGAGAGTAGGATTATTCTCATCAAACACATTAAGTAAACCATTATTCTCACATCCACCAGTGCTAACAAGCTACGAAACTAAAACAAATGGAAATAAAAGTCAAATCTAGCCACATTTATTCTTCAGTCAGCATACGCTCAGCATTTTTAAAACACAAATGCTTCCTAGCCTCAGTTTGACCCTGTGACCTCTGAACCCACCTGAGGTCTTCCTCACTCACATAGAGGAATCAGATGAAGGCTGAAATTTTTTTCCTTTGCTCTCATGAGTCTGGACAAGAACTGGCATGCGTTCAAGGTATTTGACTTGCAATTACATTCAAGGGTGACCTAAAAATCCCTGTACTCAAAAAGCTCAAGCCGGAGAACTACTGAAACCTTGGTAGTGCAATAAGCGGTTGATCCCTCACCCCATCCATTTTCATGCAGGTCCCGAAGTCCGCCAGTTTGAGGTGTCCATAGCGGTCCAGCAGCATGTTGTCTGGTTTGACGTCTCGATGAATGAAGCCCATCGAGTGAATGGCGTCTAGAGCCAACACCACCTCTGCTGTGTAAAACTTTGCCCACTTCTCTGGGACATCATATGTGCTGGTGAGATTGACCAGATCTCCACCTGGCATGTACTCCATTACCATGTAGAGAGAGCGGTCATCCTGGAACGCACAGCACAGCTGAGGGGAAAAGAAGAAAACAAGAGAATATTTAGAGTTGTTTTCGTTACCCTCAAAGTCTGTCAGAGTGTGCATGCATAGGGATATACTGATATAATAATTCTTGTCCAATGAATATAGCCTCATTTAAAAGTGCTGTATGTAAGTTGACTCTTCTAAAGCATAAAAATACCATAATATGTTTGCAGATATTTAAGAAACATGCTAAGTCAACATTCTTGTTTATCTGAAAAACAATGCTCAAGTCAGATATTCTGCTTTAAAAATATCTGTTACGTGGCAGAACGTCTGTCTTTGTTTTGGGTCTTTTAACCCACCCACTGCCACTTTAGCCAATTATATTTCAAACCCGTGGGTTGTCTTGTTGGAAAACAGCGTATTGGATTTATTCAGTCAGAAAGGCTCACAAAGCATGTGCCTGTGACCAAAAACTCCATTTAATTTGGGAAATATTCCTTCTATTGTGTGCCGTTGTTTTATTCAGAACACAACTTAAATCAGCCTTTAGCCTCGATGGTCAGGTACACTGTTGATGTCATCAATCTGGCAACCTGCGCTTGCATGTGTTTTAAACCAGGGATGCAATATACTAGGAGTCAAACTTACATACTGTACCTTTAACTATTAAAAAGACAGTTCACACAAAAATGAACATTTACTCCTTTTTACTCAAGCTCAAGTGTTTGTAAAACTTTATGAGTTGCTGTGTTCTGTAGAACACAAAATAAATATTCTAAAGAAAGCTGAAAAAAGTATTTGGTTTTTTTACTATAAATAATATCTTCTTTTGTGTTCCGAAGAAGTCAGTCAGTCAAACGGGTTTGAAACAAGGGAGAATACATATCAGAATATTCTTTTTGGCATGAACTATCCCTTTAAAACAGCAGGCTAATTAATCATGAAAAATTAAACAGATGCAAAGTTCTGCACAGCAAAATAAAAGCTTAAAATCTGAACTTTCAAATGCAGAATGCTCTTTTACAAAATTTAATTTTCAAATTAGGTATCTGATTAAATTATTTAAAAATATCATTACAAGAACCAGTAACACTGGTGTTTGGTGTTTCAGTAATATTTTTAGAATGTTTTTAAAAAAGTTCTTTATGCTCTCCAAGGCTACAATTATTACATTTAAAAATACATTGAAAAACAGGAGACAATAATATCACAACGAATTGCTGAATATCACATAATATTATGACATGCGATTCTTCTGAATTCATTCTAATAGGCTGATTTGGTGTTAAAGAAAGACTGTGTGTAATTGTCCATGTTGAAAGCTGGGTAATTCCTTGTAAAAATATTAAAGTATCATCAATGACTAATTTTACATGGACATCAGTGATTGAATTATTTGCCTTAATCTGAATAAGACAATAATATGATTATGGTGTTTACATGAGTTGCTTTTTGAATGTTCTTTTCATGATCCTGTTTACATGATATAGCACATAATTTGATTAATGTCACTGCGTCACCACGCTATCCACATTTCCTCCAGAGTTTCAATTTCGGATGTTTCATTTGGGGTGTTTGTCGACCTTAACTGCAGTTTGGCACTTTCACTTCACTTTTTATTCAGGAACATTTAATGCATGCCCCCGTGACAAACAAGATATTGGATGAGAGTAGGAACTGCTGGAAGAGTGTTCTTTTAACGGAATTTGATACTGGACACTGCATGGTGGAAAAAACCTGCAGATGTCTGTGGTCCTTCAGTGACTCAGTAGGTGCAGAGAATACTGTCAAACAATATAGACTATCCAGTCTCAAAACGCAGTGAAAATCCTACATGACAGTAATAGTTCGATTAAGGTGTTTACATGTCTGTTTTGCACTTCAACAATGCGACTAAAATAGGCATACTCCACATGTTTAAAAATCGCAGTTTAAATGGTAGACCCCTAATCAGAGTATTGTCTTAATTGTATTAAAATCGGATTATTGGTGTCCATGTAAACATACTCATTGTTACTTTTGAGTAATTTAATGGGTCCTTGCTGGATAAAACAATTTCTTCAAAAAAATCCTATAAATAAGTACATTCATACAGAAGTTAACAAGTGGATTTTTGAAGTGGATCTAAACATTTAATCAAAATTGTTCTAAAAACTATTGAACATTGCCTATTCTTGTCTTGGGACAATTTTAAGAAACTTTGGTCCACTTCAAATGTTGACTATTGCAGATATTTTTTAGTCATGTGACACAAAATATGGAAATAGCACACTCATTTAATATTTAATGTGAAAAAAACTTTGTTGCACATATAAGAAGAGCATTCATTCACAAGTTTTATAAAAAAAAAAGTCAGCGCATCCTACCTGTACGACCCATGGGCTGTCTGCAAACGCCATGATGTCCCGTTCCTCCCAGAAGAAGGCAGAATCTGAGCGTTTGATCATTTCAAACTTGCTGAGCACCTTCATAGCGTACACCTTCTGAGAGGCCTTATGTCTAACCTGCACAAACACACAAACAAATGCATCATAACAAACCCACATCACACACATCTCCTGTGAGATCTAATTCATTACCAACACACTCACGAAGCACATTTTAAGTTTCAGACAGTCCTTGTGCCTCACTCCCAAAATGATAAAAATAAAACCATTAGACACACTGTGTTTTGCCCTCGACACAGACGTGCCACATTTTCAAGCACGCTCTCTGTTGTTGTGCTTTAGGCGTAACGCACCCACACAGCCCCGTCACACCACTGACAGAGAAGAATACTGGGTAATCATGTTGTTTGTGTCTGCAGGCTTGTCCAGACGCATCCCACTGCATCCTCCCCTGACTATCACAAACACACAGCAGGATTCATCGCTTTTACACATCTGACATGGGCATACACAATAACTAGGGGTCCTATTCAACAGGAACTAAAGAAAACTGTGTGCAGTATTGGGCAAAACTGCACACATGCACAGGGCTGCCAACTCTCACGCATTCGGCGTGAGAGTCACGCAATTGACAGTATTCTCACGCTGTCACGCCACACATCCATTTTCTGACGCAAAAAAATCATCCCCGTTAATTATGATAAAGACAGTGTTTAAGACTTTTATTGTTTTATAAAGATGTTATTCTCTCTATGTGCAACCAATCCAACACTGGTGAAAGCAATGTAATCAAAAACAAACTGACGCATGCGCGCAAAAAAACATACCCGCATGCCTCTCGCACCACCCCTGCTTGATGCGCTGCTTGCGTTGCCGCTCCCGGTGTGAATCCTGGTTGTAAACATGCATGCCGAAAAAAATACACGCCGCTCATGCGTTGTGAACAGGTGTTGTGCCGAGAAACGCACCCCTATTTAGGCTTAGTGCAAATAGCTCACCTCGTTGGAATAAGCTAGCTGATTGATTTCCACCCATCACCGTTTGATTGACAGAGACAACATAACTAAAGAGAGCAATCAATAGCAGTTTGAGTGGCGTAGCTTGTAAAGCATATGGCATTGTGTTTTGACGCGATCGATTATGAACCCGGTTCGAATCCAGCGTCTGATTAACACGTTCTTCTTTTTTCCCCCACTACATATCAAATTTTGCCTACTCTTCATCACGAGAAAGGCAAGTAGGAATCATTAGTAAGTGTTCATATTATGGAAGATTCATAGAACTGGATTGGAGAGGTGTTATATCCAAATCATATGCATTATAAGTTTGCAGAAGTTGTACATTAAAAGTAGCCTTAAATATAAATTTTTAGTATTGCTTCTGTGTCCTTGAACAAGTATATTAAAATCCATTAATTTTCACTAGTAGTATTAGTATTTTGTTTTCAAAGTGTGCTTTAAATGCTTTAAAAATAAATTAAATCTTTGTAGACCAAAAATATAAGTACTGTATATCATTTATTTAAAAAAAATGCAGGCAATACATTATAGATTCATTTTATTAAAAAGAATTATACTAATCTTGTTTTATTTTTTCAACTACAGGGGTGCGGCTGGGTAGGGTGCCTACAAGACATTGTGCCCAGGGGCCGCTGAATTCTTAATCTGGGTCTGCCTTTCATAGACTTTCATTGGGATTCTCCATCTACATGAAAATTCTTAATTATTTATTTTCAAGATCTGAGGTGAACTACTGCTGCGCTTTCAGAACTATGGCAATAAATGTTACATAAAAGGCAAACTCACATTATTAGCAATAAACACTGAATAAAGCACATGAGGTGGACTTGAGGTGATCATTGTCAGCTTTCTGCTGTTCAGCTGCAAGAAATAGTTTCTAAAATATAAATTTCAGGTGTTGGTTGAGACAAAATCTCCTTTTGATATGGAAAATATTTCTTCTATTGAGTGCTGTTGCATTTAGTAAGAACACACTTTAAATCAGCCTTTAGGCTTGATAGTCAATCTGGCAACCTGTGCTTGCAGACTCGGTCGGAATGAAATTACAAATTACAATTCCTAGCTCAACCACTGGGTGTCAAACTTACATACTGCACCTTTAAGTGAGCATATACGAGTTTGAAATAATTTCCAAAATGTTGTGTTTGATTAAAGAGATTGGAGAAAAAGTAGCATTACTGCAGAGCATTTTGTATTGATAATGTTGATGATTAATTGAATAATTGCTAGTTAAACCACAAACAATCATGGGAATTTGTAGAAATTGTCATTTGTATTTGACACATAAAATCAAGGAACTGACAGATAAAACTACAGAACATTTAGTGGATTGATATAAAAAATCTAGACAGTCTAAACAGTAGACAAAATAGTAGCCAAAACAGTGGTATTTTTTTAATTCACTGAAGTTATTTCTTTTCCAATTCATTTTCCCAGTTATTTTCAAAAAAGTGTTGTAAGCCATGAACAAAACCAACTAGTAACAAGTGGATTCATTAGATGACAAACTTTGATTTGAAGCAATGACGTATATTTCAAGTAGACAAAATGCACATGCATATTGTGAAATTGAGTTTGCTCACCAGCTGGACTTCCCCAAATGCTCCTCTACCAATCACCTTTACTCGGTCAAAATCCTCTGGCTTCATCTGGAGCTCCCTTATGTGGTTCATGACCTTCTCATCTGCGCACACAACACAGCAAAACCGTATTACCTGGGCCACATCATAACTGATAAAATAATATTATTTTTCTTGTGAAACTACCAGTTAATAATAAAAATGATCTAATATCAAATGCTATTCATTAGTAATAGTTCACTCAAAAGTGAAAATGTATTGACTATTTACACTCCTTCAAGCGGTTCCATACATTTTTGAGTTTCTTTCTTCTGTTGAACACAAACAAAGATATTTGGAAGAAAGCTAAAAACCTGTACAATCGACTTTCATAGTGGAAAAAACAAATACAGTGGAAGTCAAAGATTATCAGCTTTCATTAAAATATCTTTTGTGTTCAACAGAAGAAAGACAGTCAAACAGGTTTGGGGGAAGAGTAGATGAGAGAAACATTTTTCAGTTCTGGATGAAAAATTGGCCATTTTTTTTATATTTGATTTGTTTTGTTTATATTTTATCTTTTGACCAAATTGTGCGTACATATTTTTTACCAACTTTTGATTGTACTAAATATTATCTTTACTGTGTATATTAAAAAAAAATTTTATCCAAGGTTATCATACCATCAGAATCTTATACCGGCCCATGCCTAATCTGGTGAAATTGTATTCATATTGCAATATATATATAATATATAAAATAATAATTATATTTATAAAATAATATAATAATATATAAAATAAACACATAAATATCGCAATGGTACATTTTTCCAACATCCTACAGGCCTAAACAATGCATCACTGTTGTTTTCTTCATAAAAGCACTCAAAATAAACGCTGAAGTTTAGTTATTATTCATGTGTAGTGCAACATCATGAAGGACAATTATCAAAGGCCAGCACAGAGAGTTTGGATGAGAGGACTATTGAGTCACACTCACTCCTCTAAGCCACACATTATAATGTCCATATGGCCATATGGTCTCCATGACAACAGGCGCAATCAGAAACAAAATCTGAACAGAATGCAAAAATTTGTCAAAAAGTTTAATAGCGCGTGAACAGAACACACAGACACAGATGTGTTCACACAGGCACGATGCAGGATAATGAGTGGAAGCAAATATCAAACATTAGTCATGAAGAGAAACTGAATGCTAAATTACTGGTACAGCTGTCACAGAAATTACCAAAGTTGTCATCAAGTACGATTATTTCAGCATCATCAATGAATCATAGATTATGCATGTATCAAAAACACTTGAAAGATTAAGTTAAAGAGACAGTTCACCCAAAAAAGGAAATGTGTTGTTTATTTATTCACCCTCAGGCCATCAAAAATGTAAGTGATTGTGTCTTCAGTAGAACATTACAGAAGATCTTTAGGTATGTTAGGGTAGGTTTTAAGAGGCTTTCTTCAGTGTTCACTTTCTTGCACAGACTGATAGTTTTCCTCCAAAAGACCTCAGTATAACACTAAAAACCATGTGTAGTAAGTTAGTTTCGCTTGTTAACGAGATAGTTCACCCAAAAATGAAACCTCTGCCAACACTTACTCTCCCTTCGCTACTTGTAAACCCGTTTGACAGTTTCATTTTCATCTGTTGAACAAAAAGAGAAGATATTTTGAAGAATGTTGGTAACCATTTCATAGAATTACTTTTTCCTACTATGGAAATGAATGGTTACAGGTTAAGCTTTCACTAAAACAATGTCTTTAGTGTTCAACAGAATAAAGAAAGGGTCGGAACTACTTGGGGGTGGGTAAATAGAGAGAAAATGTTCATTTTTGGGTTAAGTATCCCTGGAGGTTTTTGGATTCTCAAATGGCAGATAACCATTGACTTGCATTACATCAGATGACAACAGTTTCAGATAAAAAAAATCTTTAATGCTCAACTGAAAGAGAAACATTATTATAAAAAAAAAAAAATCAACATTAGAGTGAGCAGATTTGTATTTTTGGGTGAAATATATCTTTAAATCAAAACCAAAAGTCACAGCTTCCTGCTTTAAAACGGCATCATAATCAGTTTAACCTGCAAGCCATTTCTTCAAAACTAAACATGCACAGTTTTCATGATACGTGCTGACAGCTCTTTATTTATGTGATGAGCTTCAGTGTTGTAAAATGAGGGGGCCAAATTAGGAAGAGCCACTCAAAACAATTTATTTCAAATAAATGCTGTTGATGTTGCAGCAGGAAGCAGCCTCATTGTAAAATCACGATGCCACCATTAAGTATTTCCTTTAGCCACACAATAACACAGAACAACAATCAGACAGAATCTTAAAGGCAGATACTCACATCTGTTCAAGAAATTCTCGATGTTTTTATTTTTACGTAAGGCCGGAAAGTCCAGATCTAAAACCAGGGCATTCATGGAGTCCTGAAAAAGAAAAGAAAAAGCTTGAGTAAGACATTTACATTAAAAAGTGCAAATTAAGTGAATAAATAGTTGTTTTTCCTTCACAGTCAAGTAGATAAAGCAAAGTATATACTGTTTTTACATCATTTTTACACATTAGACTATATCAAATAACATGCCAAAATGGTTATTAGCTATACAACAAAACTTTGTTATTCATTAAGGCTTTCAAATTTTGGATCCTTTTTGTTTTTTTTTCTGATTTTTCACCAGTATCCCAACTGTCAACATATTTTAAAATTCTTAATCTGTATAAAGTGTAAAATTGTAATTTCTGTTCTAATTATAACGACTGACTTGCATCAAATGAAATAACGTCTTTGGTCAGAATCCACTTTTGCTATTTAAGGACAGAAAAATACGCTCTGCGCCATGGTGTATGGTCTAACAGGGTTGAGCTTATATTTTTAATGAGTTATGGGTGTGTTTTGAGAATAAATCATTCAGTCTCCCATTCCCTTTAAGAGTCATTCCTATTTAAATGGCGGACTTTTTAAGTGGAAAAACTGAATGCTTCACCAAAACCTGACAGGTGGGCAAATCTAAGCTTGTTTTTAATAAAACAAATATAAATATGCATATAATAAATACTACTACTACTAAGAATAATATACAAAGGCAAATTGCCATGAATTTACTAAAAAAAAGCCCCCTGAGATGAAGGCATGAAATCAGGGGTTTTTATATTTATGTAGAAAATAATAATTTTAAAAATATTTTAATCCTTTAATTAATTTTCATTTGTAAAGATATTTGTGCATTGCTGTACATCCTGTGTGTATTAAGCAATGTGTAAGCAAGGCGCAGAACTAACGCGCTCTGTGCTGGACTTTAGACCCACTTTCAGCTGGTCTATTGCGCAGTCCATTTTTGTTTCTCAAAATAGCAACACGCCAACAATGCACCCTAACACACCTCTTTTCTAGAACGAAAGACCCATGAGTCCACAAAGTGGTACAAATGGATTTGCTATTTAAACAGTGTGGCGGAAAACGGGAAAATGAAGGTTGCGTTGGTCTGAAAATAGCAACACGTCGGAGCAAACAGGTCTTGGGACTTATTGCGCCAGGTGTATGATAGGGCCCATTGACTTCAGCGATTCAGTCGATTTAGCATTGGACCGTTGGCTGAAGAGAGTCTTTCGACTGGCTATTCAGCAACGAATAAGAGCGCGAGTGTTATATTGTAAAGTGACATCGCAAGTAAACCACATGTGCCAAAGCCAATTCCTGGAGGGCCACAGCTCTGCACAGTTAGTTTCAACCCTAATTAAACACATTTGATCGAACTAATTGAGTCCTTCAGGCTTGTTTGAAACGTACAGATAAGTGTGTTGAAGCAGGGTTGGAACTAAACTGTGCAAAGCTGTGGGCCTCCAGGAACTGGCTTTGATACCTCTAAAGTATACACTTTAAGCCAAGAAGGAAAACAATTAGGCCGGCTGCAATTTCACTACATTTCTCAAATAGTTGCAAACAATATGGATTATTAGATTTTCAGACATATTTGAACAAGCGAATGTTTTGCTACCATGTTAATATTTGGAGTGAAAAGACATGTTCTCTTGCGCAGCTTACATTAGTTTTGTGGGTTCACACAGAGCTATTTTATTTAATTTTTTTTGGGTTCAGACATGATCCAAAGCGAGATGACAACACAGTTGGGTTTTGTTGATGCCAATTGTTTGGCGTCGGCTTGGTGTGTCCGGGCACTTACTGATGATAGAATAAGCATTTACATCCTTAACATGTAGTTTTGAGGCTTATATACAAAACGTACAGCAGATGAGGAAGAACAATTAAGAAAACATGAGTTTAATAAAACTCTTTGGGTGAGGATGCTTGTGTTTTAAGTGCCATTTGTACATCCTGTCAGGCCACTGAAGTAAACACATTTTTAATTATTAAGATTAACAATTGATCAATTAACTGAACGATAATTTAAACAATGATCAATCATGGCCGTTTGTGAAAACTGACATCTCATGCCAAGAGTGCCTACATTCACAAAATTAAATGAAATTAAATGCAGAGAATCAGAGATAAGTCAGGCACTTTATGTAAACAATTGCAGCTAAGCATATTTTAGCAATTTAGAAAACTAATCCCATCTGCTCACTGCTTTGGAAATGTTTATCTGTTCATGAAGACATGGACGAAAACAAACAATATCTCTGTTATTTAAACCCTGAGTGGTTTGATCTACAGGCATACTTCAAGGACAGGAAGTTAAATGGCAAGGCAGAACTTCCAGCCAACAGATATTCAATCAGCAAGGTTTCAAATCAGTAGATAATAAAAGAACATCCACTTCTGATGATGAAGCCCAAACTGACAGGTCATTCATCATTTTATTAATATTATTATTACAGCCTTTGTTACCCAGAACATGTTTCACCTTTTTTGGGCATCTGGATGATGTCTTGTCCTGGGGGAATGTGGCGTATAATGAACGGAAATGCATTTAAAACAATTAAGCAGACGTTGAGAGCACCAGCTCATAGATTTGTTCCAGCACACGCAGACTGAGGTGACGGTTGGCGTTTTCTGCACTGTTCTGCTTGTAAAGTGCTTTGAAGCAAGAGCAGGTTTGCTGTGACCGACATACCAGGCACGGTCTCGCTGGAAACCCTTACCGGAAAAGCACTGGGAATGTCCAGCACCACACCTCTCCCTCTCTTTATTTCTTTCTCTTTCTTCTGCACTACCTTCAGCTTCCAGCAGTTCTCTAGCCATCACTACATAATGTAAAATCTTGATGGACAAGCTCTGCTCTTTTTCCTCAAAGCATAAACAAATCAGACATGCATTCAATTACAACATTGACAGAATAAATGCTTAGTTATTTTGATAAGATAATCATCAAGTGCTGAAGCAAATACAGGGTGGGCATATACAAACAATACACATATGCATCTTATTTCAACATCCACTGGAATTTACTGTACAATTTGATTTTTGACTAAGTAAATAAATGGCGTTGTAGTATTTTTCATTTTTAGTTTGTTGATTTCATCATTTACTAGTATTTTATTTAACATTTAATTGTTTTAATTGTAATTTATTTGTTATTTAACAAATAATTGTTTATATGCTATAAAATAACATGAATAATCAGTTTAGACCTTGTTGTGGTTCAGCAGTTCTTTTTGATAATACAATACAACTTTTTTACTGATTCTTTCATTTATTTGAAAAATGATCTGTGGGTACAATTATCTGTTTTTACTATTCCCGAAGTTTCTATAATCCTGGACCAGGCCATATCCTGAGCAGCTGCTGTGGTGGTCATGGAGGAGTGGAGAGCATGAGATTGATTCCTGTAAGACATCAGTGACAAACGAGTCTTCGCATTGATCCTGAAGGGCCAGCCAGTATACCAGCCAGTGACCTCTCCCACCTGCAGATTCTCCACGAAGGACGTCCAGGCTTCTTCAGCCTCCGACGCCTAGACTGCAGATCTGCACAGGACGTTTGGCCATAGGAGAAATGGTCGTGCCCAACTGAGCTGGTTTCTCTCTAGGTTTTTTTATTTTTTCACTTTCGTCAGTTGGTAAAGTTTGTTCCTCACCACTGTCCACACTGGCTTGCATGGGACTCATGGAGCTGCGCATCAATTTATTTGCTCTTCAATGTTTGAACTTTCAGCAGTGAAATTTAAACCACACTAAACTGAACTAAACTTCATCTCTGAAAACTGGACTGACACAATTTCAATTTACTAGAACTTCTATGTTAAGCTGCTTTGACACAATCTACATTGTAAAAGTGCTATAGAAATAAAAATGATAAAGATGAAAAAAATGGTTCTTTAAGGAACATTTTCACTAAAGGTTTCTTTGAGAAACCAAAAAGTTTCTTAAATCATTGTCTCAATGTACAGTGATTTTACTAAACTAATAGTACAAAAATTCAAAAAGTAGCAAACACATTGCTTTCAACTTTCATTTATCTGTATATACAGCAAGTATAGCGTCAGGACGTGCTCAGAAGGTATCATTATTCCAGTTTTTTCTCATTAGTTTTTTTTAAAGGTAAATGAAGGTGTAGGTTATACAGTGTGTTGTTAATTGCAAAGTTACTCCATTAAAAAAAATAAAGAAAGACATATATTATACTCCTGTATGTCTGTTGCATTTCACCATATCAACACTCCCAACATTTCCCAGTACAGGGCACTTCACACATAAAACTTTTATTTAAGGAAAAGCAATGTCCCTCTCAAAGCACGCACGCACGCACGCACGCACACACGGGAAATGACACCTGCCAGCAGAGGCTCCAGTCAAACCAATATAATGTCACGCTGTGGAGATGACATCATTTCTTCACCACGTACATGAAACGGAGCATACCGAAGCACACCAAAGCAAACATGAGGGATAGAGTGATGTGTGCTGAAAAGCCCACTCCTCAGCCCAGAAATACAAGGGGCCATCGTTACATGGACACACATGTGACCCACCTGTACAAACACCCACATTCGACAAGCACACTGCATCTTCAGCTTCAAACTACAGCTCCGTTTCCAGTCTAACAAATGCAGACTTTCAACTGCTCATGCCTCTGCTTTGATTAAAGTTTAACCCATGTCATTTTTGCACTGCTAATGTGTGCCATTTTGCACATTAACCTGACAAGTATTTTTTTTTTTTAAGTCTTGACCTTTAAGTGAACGATCTTACAAAGCTGGAGAAACCCGCTGATGTGCAAACGGTTAACCTTGACCTTCAGCCTCCACATCTCATAAACCACACACACACACACACACACACGCGCGCGCGCACGCACGCACGCACACCCATACACACACAAGCAAATACGTTATATACTGTGAAATAAGACTGTGAAATACAATGTGAATAACAGATAATACAGTAAATTCAGTTTGTTGCACAGAGTGAACGTTTCGAGTCATAAAACCTCAGCGCATCATCAGGAGCAGCAGATAGCGATTACGTGTACGCATTAACGAAAAGGCCGTATCGCAATTAGAGGTATGATTACTACATTTTACGTGGTTTATTCTTTCACAGGCAACATGGAGAGTTGTGCGTTCTGCTTTTCTTGAGATCCAAAGTTTATCAGAGTAAGTGGTATTTTAAACTACTTATACTAGCTTATAAGATCAATAAAATTCAAGAAATCAACGAAATTTAGGCATGTCCTGATCAGGTTTTTTTTGCCCTTAAGTCAGAGTCCAAAACATTTGATTTTAAGTATCTACCGATACCAAAACCCGATCCAATATTTCCATAATACATAAAAAAAGATAAAGAAAGTTGTCGGTGGAAAAGTGGCGAGACGGCATTTCAAATTGAGGTTATACGTTTGTTTTTGAGGTGTCTTGTCAGGTTTGTTGTGTTAAATGTAGCCTTTTCCTTTCCACCTCTTGCAATGCTAAGTTAACATATCTCACAATGTTGGCAATGGCAATAGTGTCGTCATCAACTTTAAAATACCTCCAGACCGCAGACTAGGCTTGGGTGGTAATACGGTAATATGGTATACCGCGGGATCTAAAAATAGCAACAGTGTCAGTTTCAATACCGTTATACACTTAAATAGGTATTAAATTAAGTATTAAACAATAAATATTATTTATTCAATGTCTAAAAATGCGTATATGCGCGATTGTCATCATGGGACAGTGTGGAGGAGAGAGAGAGAGAGAGAGAGAGAGAGAGAGAGAGAGGTGTGGTAAGATGGAGAGTCGCGCACCAAGTGATCTGGTCTTGAAAAAGAACACAACCTCTGCAGTTTGACAGTATTTCCGGTTTTAACCGAATGAGAAGGGAGACGTGGTAAATACGAACTAGAGGTCTGCATTCCTGCTGCTGTACCACGGGAGCCATGGGACCCGACCAGATTTCTTGCGGTGCTGGAATAAATTTCAGTTTCTAAATGGTTTAGGCACAAGCCAACAGTTTGGTGATGCTGAGCCTTACATCATATTTTTTTTTTTTTATGCACGGTAATACCAGATACCAAGGTAAAATAGGGAGGAGGTTTGACGGTATCAAAATTTGGATACCGCCCAAGCCTACCGCAGACATACTCGTGCTTTCCGCTTCAAGCTTCCGTGTTCTAATTTGCCGGCATTTAACCAATAGCGTCTCTGCGCCAAAGTAATGTCAATGCCACACGTCTTGCTGTATCTGTGTGAAAGAGTCAAGAAAGAGGTTTAACCCTATGCCACCGCATAACTATAGATGTGTTGAAAAATAATGAGAATATATAAATATACATATAAATATATATTCAAGTCCTAAATGGGAGTTAATGTCCGATCGAGTCTGAAACCATGTGATCGGGCCCGATTTCCAATTACGTGATCGGATTTGGACATCCCTAGTAAAAATGATCCATTTATAACTCATCCATGACACACACACACACTTACATAAAATAAAACAAACTTTACATGAAATAAAACCTGATATATGGGTTGCTGATATAATTTGTTGACTTTAAAGACTACTCATTGTGTTATTATTATAAACCAAGTCGTTTGAAAAGGTCAATGAGTGTGCAATTCAGGCCAAATAAAAGCAATGAAGCTGCTTACACCGTTATTTATTTATAAAATGAAGTGTGTGCCACAATATTAAGTGTGTCTGCAGTTCGAAACACC
Source organism: Danio aesculapii (assembly GCF_903798145.1). Classification (NCBI taxonomy): domain Eukaryota; kingdom Metazoa; phylum Chordata; class Actinopteri; order Cypriniformes; family Danionidae; genus Danio; species Danio aesculapii. Next base: position 20,570,647 of record NC_079447.1, on the reverse strand, counting down.
ATTAAAATATTTGCATATATATAACTAAAATATAAGCATAAATATAACTGTCTAGAAACAACCTGCGCACATTTTGTCCGTCTTTCAAACAGAGATGAGTAGAAGATTGTTTTGTATTTTTTTAATGAACTGTGTGTCCTGTGAGATTGACTACATTTACGTGAACGGACTTCTAGAAGAGATCTACTGAATGAAAGACTGTAATCGTGTTTATGTTTTATCATTTTGATTTTAGAGTCTCACACACTATAAAAAAACAACAGCATGGTTGTTATGAAAGACACATGAAATGCATAAGTGAACGCAAATGCAAAAATGAATACACTGAGACAGAAGTGGGCGGTAAAAAATACTGCATCTCTCTGTGTTTTAACATTACCTCACACATACATACACACAACTGTGAGTCAGTCCCACCTACACACACACAAACATCCAACACTAACTGCAATAATGACAAATGATTATCCATGCTTCAGTTAAAGCCGCAGACATCCTCTTGCTCGCACACCCCTCCTTAATCTAAGATTTTTACCCTCACACAACTTACAAGCTCCCCTGTGCAACAATTAGGAGTACACTGATATTAAACAGTGATTAGCTGGTTGACATTTCACTAAATCAAATAAGCATCAGTCAATAATGCATTAAGTCTAAACTGCTGAGGTTTTTATTTATAAATACACAAATATATGTAAAATTATTACCCAGAAAAAAATTGTTTACTTAAACCACCTAGTGACAAATGTAGTAGTCAACAGGAGTGTCTTTCATTAATCTTTACTTTTTTTGCTAATGGTTATTAAACAATATTTTGCAGAGTGTGTTTTGAAGCTAGGCTGTTTTAGGTGATTTTAGGGTCATTTACTTATCCATGCAAGTTGTCTTAATGAGTGGTTCACCAGATTCATTCAAACTGAAATACATTCAATGTGATTGATTGATTTAGGAATTCATTCAGAAAGCAAGTGATTGTCTTTATGAATGTATCATTGAATGATGTATTCAACTGCTTTGTTCAAAAACAGATTCATTCACAAACTATACATTATGCAATTGAAAACAAGTGAATCCCAAGGACGTCACTGAAGCTGAATCACCAACCAATCAGGAGCGCAGAGTTTCCCCAAGGCCAGCCGCCGAGGGAAACTCAAGACAAATGTTGTCTCTTGCTGATCTGGTGCAAATTGATCTTAAGCAGTTAAAGATCAGGCAAATCTCTGCTTTTGTGGATTCTCAGGTGTGATTCTAAGATCTAGTAATAAGTACTAGAATTAATTTGGGACGTTCTCAACTTCTTTTGCATCCTCTGAACTGCCTCTGTGTGTATGTGAGAGTTTGTTTGTTTATTAAGTAGTTAGTTTCATGTCTCGTGTAGCTCAATAAATCTTAGTTTTTATTTCCTAAGAACGGTGTTGGTGTTTATGTGCTTTTAAGTCATTGCATCGAGCTTTATCCAATAGTGTGCTATGTTGTTATCGTTGGCCATGGAAATAATATAAACAAGATTGGTAAAATACGATGTCTTCTATTTGCTGGACAAATGGTAGATAAAGTGTGAAGCTTTTAATCTGATTTAGTCTGACTCAATTGATAGTCAATTGACTTCAAGATCCGATTCCTTGAAATGAGCTAATAAATCCCTGATCGATCTATTACCGTAGGTTGATCCCATACACAGTATTGATCTGAGATCTAAGAATATTTTGCTTTGGCTTTATTTAAAACACTTACTGTCAACAAAAAAAAGTCGGGGGAAATGACACTTGGGTCTTAAATGCAACTCTCTCAATATTAACTGTGTACAACCAATGTGTAAAATTATGAGTAATATTTTTAAATATAATTTCACATACAAAAACTGTACAGAGATAATTAGTGGGTCATGCTTTAAAACAACAATTATGGACAATAAATCTCTCACACTCCAACAGAGCAATCCAAATATTACAATTAAGGAAGTTTCACACATTGTATGAATGAGAAATCATATTATATTATATTAAACTATATTATATTATATTAAACTATATTATATTATATTATATTATATTATATTATATTATATTATATTATATTATATTATATTATATTATATTATATTATATTATATTATATTATATGCATAATAAAGGAAGCCTTCGTCACCCAACCTGTTGTATTTAGTTGAGCTGTTTTGTAAGACAAACATTTCAACTGAACTGATGCTAGTATCTAAAAGTGAGGCAGATGGCTGATATAACATCAATGTTTACACGGATTAAACTTTTATGATGGTAAATGACACATACGTTTCACAATGTTTACTCAGAAATTATCTACAAAAACATAAAAACTTTTATTATCCATCGACAACAGTTTTCTGTCAGATTTTGGAATAGACAAAAAGAAAATTACCACTACAGTAAATCAAGCATGCAGTTATCAATCAGCAAGTTCATCTTAATTGAAACATTTTGTGGTTTCATTTGTTTGACAGATGCAATGCTGTGTTACTGTAGCATCAAGATCTTACAGTTTTTTTTACACCTGCTAAGACTCATTTCCTGCAACCGATAACATTTCTCACAATATAAGCAGTAAAATAAAAAATAAAAAAAATCACATGTGTAATCATTTTTTTAAAGAATCATTACTTGATTATTATGACAGATTTTTTGTCATAAATTTTTTGACAGATTCTTTAAACAATTGTTATGAACCACAAACAGTTGATTAAATGTTTAAAGAATGTTTTCAAACTAAACTTTTATTCTACAATGATGAATTACAAGTGTCCAAAAACTCTTTGTACCTCTATATCAAATTCAGCTTTTTTTGAATTCTCTTTTCTCTTTTGAGTTAAATACATGATGGCGTTCGACAAAAATATGAAATAGCAAAAATGTTGTTAACACTGATTATAATAAATGTTGAGCAGCAAATCAGCACATAAGAATGACTTTTAATGAAGCATGAGCAGCGTTTAAAATAACATCTCTCACAACTCAAAACCTCATTGGCATTGCCTACAAATGGCCCTTTTCCACTGAGTGATACGGTACGGTTTTATGGCTGTTTCCACTGTCAAAAGATACCTAAAAGCAAATCGTACCGTACCACTTTTTGGGTAGCCTTCCCAAAGGGTAGCTAGCACAACAAGAGGGTGCCAAAAGGCGGAGCAAGACGTGCAACTGAATGCTATTGGTTTACAGAGTTATGTCACGTACACAAGCCAGGAAAATGAAAACAAAGGAAGCGCCATTTTTAAATCCACAGCAGAGACATTACACCGTAATAACATTTACATATAATAATGAGCCATGGTCGACCCGAGCTCAAACAAGCCCTGTAGTTGTCTTGATGAACAGCCACAAAACCAAGAAGAAGAGCAGAATCTACCCTGTGCCCCGTAGTTGTTTACAAGGCACGCGATCACCACGCGTCTATATTTGAAATAACAAACTTCTTGAGCTGATGATAATAACATGCACATGATTATTAAAGTGCTTCTGACATCCAATACTTTTAGAAACAAACACACACAAGAGTGAAGCGCGAATAAACAAAGGAGCAAATTATTTTTTTCAACAAGCTAAAATATGAACAAACCGCCATGTTTGACTATTATCATTACCTTTTGGACAGATTATGAACTCGTAATGACAGAATTACTCTACAGAGGTTGCATGTGCTGGTGAAGATTAAAGATACAGATATGAAGCTTGCACTGGCTGGGCTATATGTTGCGTGCTGTTTTTGAACCCAAACAAGGACTAAATGTATGCTGTGTGTAGTTTAGCTGTAATTGGTAACATATCGGAGAGCATAAGGGGCTGTATGTGTTCATATACGTTTCATTGATCTGCAGTTATAATCAAATCATGATCATAGAAAGGTTAATAATGAACATTTATACACAAGTATTTGTGTGTATAAAGCATCTGTTTTGTAAGTGCTTCTCATATGATATGTGAACGACTCGTACAGCTTTACTTTGACATTACCTCAAACGAGAATGACGAAAATAAATGCAAATCTCCAAAAATCGCAAAGCAAAAGTTAATTTTTGAGAAATTAATTTCATTCTTATTTCTCAAAACTTAATTTTCCCTTTGCAGTTCTTTATTTTTGTTAGCAAAATACATTTTTATTTCTCAAAAAAAAAATTTCGCTTTATGATTTTTGGAGATTTACATTTATTTTTTTATATTTTTTGCTCAATACTTTTTGTTTGCAAAATTTTCTTTTACTTGGCAAGTATATATGGCTGTATAGGTCGTGAACATATCGCATCTGTTTGGAAACTAAAGTTCATTATTTCAAATATAGATGCGCAGAAAGCACACACAAATAGACAGAAAGCGTCACCTCATACTTTAAACATGTTTCAGGCGCCCTCATAAACAACAATAGAGGGCATACACCAGATTCTGTTCTTCTTCTTGGCATGTTTGTCACTAGACGACAAGGTTTGTTTGAGCTTGGGTGGACCATGGTTCATTGCGCACCATCACTGTATTACAGTGTCTTCTCTCGGGTGTGTGTATTTAAAAATGGTGCTTTCTGTGTTGTTGTTCCCCTGCCACACACTGGTGACGATTCGCTGTAAACCAATAACATTTAAGCTCCACCCTATTGATACCGTTCTATTGTGCAAGGTACTCTTTGGAAAGGATACCAAGTTTGCCATTTTGGTACCTTTGACAGTGGAAACCGATTTACTGAATGGTACCGCTCAATGGAAACGGGTCATTAAGGTAGGCAAAGAATGTGTCACAGATGGCAGGAATTCTGTAACATTTAAAGAGCATTGGGGAAAAGGTTTTCCTAGTTGTTTTGACTGAGGGGGCGAAAGGAGCAGCTGCTGTTCCAGGGTAAAAATGGACAAGGCCACTATCACACCACCTTATATGGCAGTGTTTCTCCAATCTGCCCACAGAGAGAGAAGAAAGAGAGAGACAGAGAGAGAGAGAGAGAGAGAGAGAGAGAGAGAGAGAGAGAGAGAGAGAGAGAGAGAGAGAGAGAGAGAGAGAGAGAGAGAGAGAGAGAGAGAAACTCTGGAAAGAATTAAATAGTCATACTTTGAAAGATCCTTCCTAAACTTTATTGAAGACACAGAAACGTCACCATACAGAGCAAAGTAATGATTTGCTTCTTTGGAAAAAGTGAAACTTTGAACATCTTCTTTGTGCGTTGAGTTCTTTAAATCTATTTTAGGATATATCAGTTGCTATTTAACTCAGCACCTCTCTGCTTAATAGGCATCTGTTAACCATTGACAATTTCATCTGCTGAATTCTCATTTGATATGAAACTGACACACCAAAACAGACTTAATGCATTTTTAGGGGCCGTTCACACAGAATGCATTTTTCCTCTCCAATGCACTACTTTTCTATTTTTTTTCGATGTAAATGCGCTTGATGGCCGTGTTTGAACTCACATCTTGTATCTTTTGAAACATTGCGCATGTGAGCACCGTGTTTTTAGACAATGTGTAAAGTTTAATAGATCTTTTACTTTTACACAAAGCTCAACCATGTCAAGTCCAAAAGCAGTGGACCAATCAGAAGAGCTCTGAGCAGGGCAACTGTTGTAATCTTCTTAAATCATGATCATTGTTATATCATGGAGGAGGAGGCACTCATTGTGGTTTTGTCCAGAATATCCTGAGTGGTCCAATTTAATGTTAAGTGTTTATTATAACATTGTTTTCTTATTTCTAATGGGTCTATTATTGTTGTTATTACATCTCGTTCATAATATCATGTCACATGGATGCGCTGTGCTGTGTTTATGAAACCCATTCCTGAGCGCCGCAACTCGCATTTTTAGAAGCAAAGACATTGTGTATGAGCCCTTATCTCTCTAAGATGAAGCTTTTCTCCAAGTAGCCTTAGGATTTTTATTTTAACTCATGCCTTTGAAGTGTAATTGTCAATCCAACCATTTCTACTACAGGTGCAGTCCCACTAGAAATGCACAGAAACAAAGCAGTAGTTCCACTCATTTCTCTACATTTCTGGCAGTGGCCTTTTAGTGGACTATGAATGATGATGAATTAAATTGGTGTTACTAGTGATGCAACTATTAACCGATTTCACTATTAATTGTGCTTTAATTTGCCACAGTTAATTAATTGTAAAGCTTTCTTAACACCATGTTTCTGCATGGAACAAAACTGCTGCAACTAAACAAAGTTATCAACTGTTATGCCTAAGTCCAAGCTTGTACACCGAGGGTTAAACCGCATGCACACTGAATTAACTATGGCTGGCTGAGGCTAATAACTATGGGCCGTTCACATAAAGCTTTTGTTTTTTGTTATTTCCAATAGAGGTGCTTATTGGGAGTGATGCACATGTGATGTAAAATACTTGTTTCAGTGTAAAATTATTACTTCAGTTTAAATAGGGCTGCATGACTAATCAAAACAAGATTGTGATCTCGATTCGAGATAAAGGCGTTCGCACAAATCTTCATATTGTTTTATGTTGCTCAGCATTGTGGACACCTCCAAACAGTCAGCTTACTCTATTTATAAGGCATAATTCACCCAAAAATGTAATTTCTGTCTTCATGTAACGATGTATATGCGGACGCGAAATCACACATGAGCTGACACACTGTTTACTAGCGAGAGGACGCACCCGTGGCTGTAAATGATGTCAACTCTAGTGAACAGAATCTACATTTGCTGTGAATATCAGGTTATAAAGTTGTAACTAACATTCAGTTTGTTGCACAGATTGATCATTTGGGATCATGTGGGAAGTATGATTTGCATGTATGTTTTTTTTCAAAGTGACGGCAGCAATGACACGAGTGCACTCGACAGTGAAAGTGAAACCGAAAGCATGCACATCATTTAAATGATCATATCGCATTTTTGAGTTATGATTACGACAAGCATTTGACAAGTTTTTTTTTTTTCATGGCGAACACAGAGTGTTGTGCATGAGAATAAGGCCCAACCCAAATTCTACCCCTTAGCCCTTCCCCTTACCCAACTGGTGTCCCACTTCTCTTAGCTTGAAGGAGTAGGGCTAAGGGGAAGGGCTAGATACCCCTTGAAACGGAGAAACCAAGGGGTATAAAATTTCCCAGAATGCACCATCTACAATGGCAGCATGGCTGGACACGGAAGTAAGGAGATGCACATATTTGTATTTTTTGTCATTATTACGAATTTTTACAACAAGCAAGCATATGTTTTAACACATTCATAACCGCGTTCGTGTTTTACCATCATGGTTTTTAAACAAACCCAAACTAAAATAAAAAACTCTACATTTCGCCATCTACAATCCATAATAATAACAACTAACAGTCCCACAACATTCTGTCACTCAATGACACTGGAATACCCTGTCAAAAAAGTCTAGTGGCTGGGAATGACCTTTTTACAGTGTCTGGTATAGGCATGGTCCGGTTAAAGATTCTGACTGAAATATTACCTTGGATAAAAAAAAAAATCATGGTATTGTGATTAATGCTCGGAAATATGTTCTTTTTAAATGTCTGGGGAAAAACCAAACCTTTTTTTCCCTTTAAAAACAATATATTTTATTTTATTTTTTTTTTTTTTTGAAAGATTTTAAATGTTTTGGAGCAGTAAACATGTCAGGTTAAATAATTCAAATGAATCATTGAATTCTGCGGTCTTCATTAGTTAAAAAACACAGATTTCTTTACAATTTAAAACTTTATCTTTGGATTTCTTTTCTGCTGGTGATACTGTTGTCCTAAAAAAACAAAAAAAATGTTAATAAAAAAATCTAACACACCTTAGGAATGGTATTACAGAAAATTTTGGCGGTTTTAAAACCTTGACTTTTCCAAACCTTGAAAACGGTTATCGTCCTATGCCTAGTCTGGTATAATGTTGATGTTGTTTTCGTGTGTTAACATAGATGAATATGGCCAGGATATAAATGCTCAGTACATTTATGAGCTTATTGCCACAATACATCATTCCGATAACATAATATATGCCTTCAGTGATTTCCTGAAGATAAATACCAAAAATAACACAACTGGAATAACAGCAGTCGCAATCCTCTGATCTCATATGAAGCAAGAGATCGCGATGACATATGATGACATGTGCAGGTGTTGTAGCGGTGACCCATTTCTGCCCCTTCCGGGGGAAACACTCGGTTTCAAGGGCCAAGGGGAAAGGACAGGGGTACAAAAACAGAATTGGGATTGGGCCTAAATGTTGTCAGGTTAACTACTCCAGCCTATTATAATGTTGAATATAATGCAAGTGGTAATCTGATAATGACAAATGTGTAATTTTACCAGTAAAAAAGGCAAGCATTTGTCTCAAACATAATAATTCAACTTCAGAACTATCAATAGTTATATTCTGATATAATCACTTTTCTGTGCATTAATGACCAGGACAAATTTAAAGTCTATTCAAGTCCATCATTACAAGTCTACACAAAATTTAGCACAACATACAACCTACACATAAGCCTAATATCATGATAATTTTTTTAAATCATATGTTTGAGAATAAAAATAATAATAGGCTACTCATATTAACCTTTATTTTGCATCTACAGAATAGTGAGAAAATCGTGATTTTTATTTTAAGCAAAAAAATAAATAGTGATTTTCATTTCAGCCAGAATCATGCAGCCCTGTTTAAATGTCAAAAACTTTTTTTTACTTATTGTTTTGGGCTGGGCGGTATATCGAGTTCTGGGGATATATTAATATGATTCCTCAACACAATGTAGTATTATCCAATATCTTTCATGTCGATATGGTTTGAGGCCACACGTGTGCATTCTGGGTGAAACAAACCACTCCAAGGTAACGCGCGAGCTCCACTTGCACAAATGAGGGCATGCCCAAATGAATGATTCCCTTCATTCAACAAGTCATACAACAGATTTGCTAAAAATGAACAAATCGTTCAAGAACAAGCCATCACTGACGCAACACGGAGGAACATGCAGTGCCGATGTTGTATCGAAATCTGACTCCCCGGACAAATCTGACTCTTCGCGTGCACGCACATCACACAGCGCCTGCAGCGATCACAGCGGTTTATCAATAAACTTTTATCAATTACTTCTTCCGCAATTGACAGTAAGAACGAACATAGAAGCCTTGTCAAATTGACAAGCAGCACCTGAATGTGTTCAAAAGAATTAAAAACGCCAAAATGGGATGAACTTATACTGCATTTTGAAAGTGAAACCACCTCATATTCACTGATTTTAAGTTCAGAATTTATTACACAACGGCCTCTTCTTTACATTTACGTTATAACCCATTTAGCTCTGCGTTCTGGTCTGATAATGCATAATGACTTCAGTTCCGATAATATTCTAATCATTGTATTTATTTATTTATTCTGTTTAATTGATTTACTTATTTTAGCCCCTTAACTGGAAGACGTGATTTGATTTGTGTGTGTGCCAAATGTACAAACGGTTGGTGGTTTAAACGATTATTAAAACTGAAATTAAAACATGCATTTGTCTACCAAACATTTCTTTTTCTATTTTAATATCTCGCTGTTAGCTAAACTTTTAACAAATAACAATATAAAAATGATGATAATAACAGGGAGGGAAACCCCTGCAGTGGAATGATATTTTGCTCAAAAAATAAACTTTATTACATGTTTAATAAAGTTTTAAAAAAGGCTTTGACTCAAGTGAAAAATTCCGGATATATATCGTATCCCGTCATTCCTCCTAAAAATACAGAGATATGATTTTTTTGCACATATCGCCCCGTTATTTTTAAGTCCAAAGAGAAATGGACTATTGTTTGTTTTTTATTATTATTTTGAGCTTTATTATTTGGTTAGTGAGCAGCAATAAATAACACTTTAAAATTTAAGATTTTCTAAACTAGCAGCGTTTTTAAGTTAATGAATGCAAAATAATCATGATAACTGTGATTATTCCTCAGACTATAATCGTACAACCAAAATCTATAAGCATTGCATTACTGCTTGTTATTTTGCCTAATGATTTCACACAGACACAAATCTGTGACAGTAAATCCACCTGTGGAAAACAATGAAGAATACAGGCTCCGCTCCAAAACCTATGCAAACTGTATTGTAAGCATCACAGACACAAAGACTGTTTGCAAAGGTAAGCAATACAATGGCCTCATTTGGCTCAATTCTAAGACAGCACTGTATGTGAGAAGGTATCAAATCACAAAGTCCGATATTCAATTAAATCAAGAAAAGTGCTGCTGTGTTTCAAAATGAAGCATATTAACTGCATGTGCAGCTCACGAACCGTTCTTTTCAGTCTCTCAGGTCCTGTCCACACAAACATTTTTTTTTATTTACTGTTTATAGTATGTGTTGGGAATAATTTTGTTCCTCTTTTAAAATGTGGAACTGCTGTTTGTTTTACACATACTTTGCAGCCATAGCAAGTACCACAACTGAAAACAAGCTTAGGGCTTTGTGTTTTTATCCTCAAAGGTTTATTTCAAAATGCATGGGATACTTTTATTTTGTACAGTTTGTTTAAATCTGTCAAAAAAAGAAATGAAATTAATCTTTTTAATTTTGTTCAATTTTTTATGTATAACAAGAAAATAAAATTTGACCATAATTACTATTACTGTTTATTTTATGTTTGTTGTGCTTGTCTGCAAATGTGCTTTTTTGATTTTATCAATATGTTAGAGCTTGGATTACTTGAATATTCTTTCAGTAGTTTGGCATTAGATTTTCAATTGTGAAATTTGAACATTCTTTTTTTGATATATTTTAGTTTGTTTGGAACCCGAAATCCCCTGAAAAACGGTTCTCATCTGCGCTTCAACTTGAATCTGACATAACATTTACATTTAGTCATTTAGCAGACGCCTTTGTCCAAAGCGACTTACAATTGAGGAGGCATTCAGTGATTACAAGAAGAGGCACTACACACAAGAAGTGCGAGTTATACAAAGAAACTTGTTTGTGCTCAGAAGTTAGTGCTAGAGTAAGAGTGCTAACATAATATGAAATAACAATAATTTATAATAAAATAAAATTATAGTAGATTATTGTTTTTACTGTTATTATTTTGTCACTTCATAAAATTTTTTACCAAAATAAATATTTAGACTGTCATTTCCCACAGAACATGAAAGAAAAATTTGATAATACTTGCATTTTACTAATATATTAATATCAATCAGAATCCATTCTGCTTCAAAGAAACTCAAAACAGCAACGTGTACATATTCCATATAATAAACCAAACAATATTGTTTGTTGATGTGGATGTAAACAGTATAATTACAGGTGTGAACATGTAAAATATGAAGTTCTCTTTTAGTTATGATGCTGACTTTGAAGCTCTGCCATTTGTAAAGTTGAAGTCAGAATTATTAGCCCCCTGTATATTTTCCCCCCAATTTCTGTTTAACAGAAAGATTATTCAACACATTTCTAAACAGTATAGTTTATAACTCATTTCTGATAACTGATTTATTTCATCTTTGCCATGATGCCAGTAGATAATATTCTACAAGCTATTTTTCAAGATACTAGTATTCAGTTTAAAGGGTAATTTAAAGGCTTAACTAGGTTAATTAGGTTAAACTAGGCAAGTTTAACCTTGGAAATTAGCCAAGTCATTGTATAACATTGTTTGTTTGGTTGCAGACAATCAGGAAAATGCTTAAGGGAGCTAATATTGACCTTAAATGCTTTAAAAAAAAATGAAAACTGCTTTTATTCTAGCCAAAATAAAACGAATAAGATTTTCTTCATAAGAAAAAATATATAGGAGATCTCTGTTAAACATCATTTTGGAAATATCTGAAAAAAAAAAAAATTCACAAGAGTGCTAATAAGTTTTACTTCAACTGTAGGTAGTAGACAAGTTGGCTCAGAAGGTTTTGGAACTGAGCCACAGCGTGTGGAGATGCCACACTTCAGTTTCACTGCTGAGAGATCCAGTAACTCCTAAAGAAATGATGCATTATTAAAGAAAAGTGACGAGAGCTACATCAAACCATTAAACAGCTGCTCATCAACTATTTAATACTGACTTACAGCAGTCCCTGTCCCTCACAATCAGAGATCAGAATGCAAAGTACAAAGTTACAAACACACGTATTAACTCTGGCTTGATAGGAATGTGATGATAGGTTTGCCACTTCTTCTCTCTGACACACACACACATACACACACACCTAATAAATGCAGCGGGCTCCAAAACCCATGTGTTTATTAAAGTGTCAGCCAGATGGATTTCTGTAGAATGTAGAGCAGTGGTTTTCCTGCGCAATAAAGATCATGATTCACATCCGAGTTGAATGAAACTGTGTAAACTCTACACAGTATGAAACTGGCCAACATCACACACCACCTCTGCTCTGACAGACTTTGCTGAATGGTGTTTAATGGCATTCTCCATCCTCCGTTTGTTAGTCAGATGGTTTAATCAGCCTAATTTGCTAACGCCACTAGTCCAGTTAAAACGAATCTCATTCTTTAACACACATACACACACACAGACAGGATTACAAGAACACCCAGAGCACGTCACAAGCATAACATTGCAGTGAAAACGAGGATGATTCAACGTTCATAATTCACAACGATGAAATTGGTTTTAGTTAAAACAGGAAGCAGCTTTTCCTATTTACTCAACAATTTAAAGGTGCTGTGTGCAAGTTATTGACTCTTCTAAAGCACAAAAATACCAAAAAACATTTGCAGATATTTAAGGAACATGCTAAGTCAGGGTTCTTGCACCTTTTTTAAAAGTAAAATTTTATGTTTTTTAAGACCTTTGTAAGACCTTAACAAATATAATTTAAGATTATTTTAAAAATCTTTGGAATAGGCTACTCAATTTAATGTCCTCGTTAGATTTAAATGAATTGCGCCTCGTCACAGTATGGATAACCCACAGTACCTTCCATTTGGGTGTCTGGCGGTGAAATGAAACTGTTATAGCTGACTGCGAGGTGGCGTCTGAACTAGAGCTGTAATCGGGCCATAAAAGTTAGACCCGATAGGGCCAGAGCATGACAAGCATTGATTGACAGCTTTTAAAAAGCCTGAATCTGTTTATAGCCCGACATTATTCAAATGTGCACATGCACACAGCTCTTTTGCCTTTTTTCATGAAAGAGTCTTTTATATGCGTGTTAACATTACTTATTCAGAACATAGGCTATAGGCCACTTGGAAGTTGGAGCAAAAAAAAAAAGTCCTCTGTAACATCTTAACATCTCAGCACTCTAAATAGGCCAGGGTACATACACTTAGCCTTTAAATTGGCCAACACACCAATAAAAATAAGTCTTTCTTGACGAATTAAATTAAAATAAATGATAAATGATGATGGGTATTCGGTAATAATGAAATTAAGATAAAGGCTCTGTGGGATTTGTTTTGCCACTTCTCTTCAAAATCTGCATTAAGGTGACGGTGAAGCTAAATAATAAAAGATGAATGCCAACATTAGCCTATATACTCTGTTTACATTTTGATTTTATGGTTTAATTTTAATATTAAGTTATAATTTGAAAGTTCTTTACTCATGAAATTTAGGCTATGTGTTTTTGTGGGGGAATATTATTGAATCCACTGCACATGGCTTTAGCACAGTCCTGCGCTCACTGTGCATTATTGACCTGGCTAATTTAGCATGTTTTGGGTATTGGTACGATTGTTTGTTCAACCTCCACCAGTCGAAAACATTCATTAGTGTATGAGCGACCGCCAAAATACCTTAGTGGCTAGAATGGCTGTTCTTATTGAACTAGCAGCTGGCCTGACCGCAGTCAAAATTCGCTCTTTTTAACTTCTCTGTCATCATTTGTTCACCTTAGCAGGGATGGATTTTAATGTTGTAACAAACGATTTGATTACTTTCTCGCCTAATCGAAATGCATCACATGACTCTTCATTTACTGCGCAAGCCCGCCCGGCCCGACCCCTTCAAAAAGATAGAAATTAAGTCCGAACCTATCCGTCAGTTTCTAGCAAAGGTCTTCAGCTCTAGTCTGAACTAGTAACATTGTTAGGTCTAGCTGCAGACCTGAACCCGCTATGACTAGCTGTTGCAATGCAAGTTACCGCTGGTGCTTTCCTCCTTTCATGTTCGATTCAACGGCTTTGAGCCTCATGGTCCCTAACGAAAAGGTCTTTTTGCAGAATTTACACATTTCCTCATTGCCACGTCATTAAATTTACACTTTCCCATCTCCCACTTCCCATTTTGAACCTCATCTTGACAACCGCGTAATGTCAGCACGCAGGTGCAGACCGACGCAAGCATCTGTAGCCGACCTACCATAATAAGCTAATAAATCATGGAGACTGTCATTTCTCTCCTGTTTCACACATACTAAATTAATCAACTATTAAATGTTTTACGGTGGATCACTGTGCTTCCCTATCATCATTAAGGACACTGGCTAAAAATGTAATACCTAACAGCCACTTTACGGTATATTTAAGAAACCTTAATTTCCCAGATTTAAATTGATGACATTTTAAGACTTTTTAAGGACCCGCAGGAACCCTGTAAGTGAACATACTTCTGCTTTGAAAACATGTATTACGTGCCGGAACGTCTGTCTTTGTTTTGGTCATTTAACCCGCCCAATGCCAGTTTAGCTAATTATATTTCAGCACCCGTGTTGGCTTGGTGGAAAACCACATATTTCATTCATTCTGTCAGAAAGGCTCTCAAAGTAAACATCCACAACCTAATTGCGACCTCCGATGGACAGTAACAGAGTCTGAAATGAGACACAGTCTCAGAATTCCACATGAGGTGGTTATTAATTAGCAAATAATATAAATATTACGAACGTAAAATTAGGTGAGCAGGTTACATTGTAACCCCCGTGTCCTAACTATTTGACCAGATTTGCAGTGACAAGCAATATGGCTGTTTGCACCAGACGAAACCCAACAGAATTCGAAATACAGCCATTGAGAAGCACAGAATGGTGCACTCACTGCACTCCAATGAAACGGTAAAGTTTATAATCTAATTAAAACATATTAAACCTCTCTAAAATTAAATGTACATGCTGAATCTCTGATATTTGTTGGCTTGCACTGAAATTCCATTTAAAATGGTTTATTTTATTTTCAAGCTCTGAGGTAAACTGCTGCTACTTTCTGTACTCTGGCAATAAATGTGATGTAAAATGACATTCAAACTCAAATCATTAGCATTAAACACTGAATAAAAGCACATGAGGTGTACCTGAGGTGATCATCGTCAGTTTTCTGTTGTTCAGCTACAAGAAATAGAAGCCGTTTATAAAATATTAATTTCAGGTGTTGGTTAGAACAAAAACTCCTTTTAATATATAATAATAAATATTGTAAATAGAATAATAATAATCTTTCGCGGCCTAACAATAACATTTCTTCAGATAACGAGCCTTTAGGCTCAATTGGCACGCTCCTGTTGGTCCTCAATCTGGCAACTTGCGCTCACGTTTGTTTTGAACCAGGTGTGCAATATCTAGCTCAACCACTGGGTGTCAAACTTAGATACTGCACCTTTAATATTCTGGTTTAGACATTAATTACCACACAGATGTTCACAATTCAATGTTTTCTTTTTAGAAATTATTTTATTCAGACAGGATACATTACAAATGGTAACAGTAAATACTTTTGTAATGTTTAAAAAATATACATTAGAAATTTTTTTTTGCTTTTTTAACTTTTTAAGTTAAAAAATAATATTTTGTATATTGTAAACAAATCATTTTCACAATGTTTCAGTTTTTTATTGTTTTTCTGATCAAATAAAGTCTTTGTGAGCAAAATATAATATAATAAAGTATAAACTATATTTTAATATACTGCAGTGAATAATTTCAATCATAATATTTACTGTTGTCAGTAATTATATATTTTTTAATGAATGAAGATTTTTTTTTAAACCTTAAACCAATAAAATAGTCAAATAAAAGTGTGGTTCAAAATATATATATAATAAGGGTTCTTACAACACTGATATGCAGGAGGTCTACAAAACACACATTCTTTAAAGATGACACATCTCACGTCCACCACAGCAATCAAGATAAAACCTTATGACAATGAACAACAAGGGAGTGGAACTCCTCAGCAACACAATACCATACCATAAAACAACATAAACATGATCCTATGGTTCTGACGCAAATGAAACCAGAGAGAAATAAAATCATTCAGTCTGAACTACAGTGTACATCCGGCTGTCATGTAAATAAATATCTGCATTAGATACACCTTTCTCTAAAATGTTTGCTTCCAAATCACTTCTGAAACCATTGTTGGGCAGATTTTAGGGTGGTTGATGCCACTGGTATTATACGACGAGGTCTGGTATAGAGAAACCACACTGGCCAAACCTCTCATTTCAGTCACTATTTCTATTAAAAGAAAGATGTGTTTGGGGAAAGCTTTCTGGCAACCCAATATTTTCACAGAAACCATCCTTCAATAACTGGAACAAGTTACGTTTCATTATAAGATTAGTTCACGCAAAAATACAAATTCTGTCATCATTTCCTCAACCTTAAATCCCCAACGTACTTCAAGCAAATGTCAGTTCAAACAAGATCATGCCAATACAGGGAACTCTCTGGAAAAATAAATAGCTCAAAACCATTGGTCCATGCTGGTACATGTGGCTCTGGAGCTCTGCCTTTTTTGATTGATTGATTGATTTTATTTTCTATCTTCAGTTTGATAAGGTCAGGCGATTATGAGTAAAATCAAACACAGAACTTGTTGAGCTGACTTACAGTACAAGGAAATAAAGGTTTATTGGATTTAATACATTTTTAAGGTAACTGGTTACAAACAATAAGCTGATGTTAAAACAACCAAATTAAGTTGAATTTTACTCAAATTAATTTGTTTAAATTCAGCTCATGTTAATTGTTCCAATCAAAAACCAACTGAAACCACTTTTCTCTTCCTTGTTTTTTAACCAATCTACTTGCTATGTTTTATAAATAAGTGACATGCCTTGACTGGAGATCTGAAATACAAAGCTTGTGCAAAATTCCCCAACACTCTCATCAGATGCTTTATTAACTTCTTTTTCTTTTTCTCACCTTTGTAGGTTTAATGTCTGAATGAATCAGAAGTTGCTGCAGACTTTTATAACCATACTTCAATAATTACGCATTTCCGACTGAAACTGAATACCGAGTAAGGCATACTTGCCAACATTCAGATCATAAAATCCGGGAGATTTTATTCGGGGGTGCGCGTGAAGTAAAAAAAGGGGGGGGGGGGGGGGGGGGGGGGGGGGGGGTTGGGGGTGAAGTTGCGAATAGTGAAGAGCAGGGGTGAAGGTGCGTGGGAACTGGGAAGCAGGTATGAAAAACTGAATAATGAATAAATGACAGAAGTTTCATGTTTGGGTGAACTACAAATTTTAATTCGAAGGTGTCATTTGTTTAATAAAATGTTTTGGTTTGTTGAGGTTTGTTACATTTCTCTAACAAGATATTTTGAAAATGTTTTTACAAAGCAATACACTTATATTTATGCAAAATTTCCACAGACAAAGGTTAGTATGTTAGTTTGGCACAACGAAAGTAAAAGTTAATGACAACTTTTTTGCAAAAAAAAAAAAAAAAAAAAAAAAAAAAAAAAAAATGTTTTAAAAAAATAAAATAACACCACTGATCAAAAGTTTTCAAATATAAGGTGTCAGAAAAACTTGACCAATTTTTAAGACAAGTTTCAAGTATAAATTCAAAAATGATGAATCTTCTTTCCAGAGATATATTTACATCTACCTCCAGTCACATACACAAACAAACAAACAAACAAACAAACAAACAAACTTGTTTATATAGGGCTCAATCTCGATTCGACCCCTACACAATCTTAATCCAGCATCTCTACACAAGTTTTCACATTGTTTTATATACATTGCTCAACAACGTGGACACCTCCAAATGGTGTTTAAAGAGTCACCTATTGTATTTATAATTCACCCAAAAATTTCTCTCTTCATGTAATGATGTATCTAAATCACACATGAGCTGGCTGTGAGCTGTGCGTTTACCAGAGAGAACACGTGTGCCAGCTAATGATGTCTACTTTAGTGAACAGAACCGGCATAGGCTGTGAATAACAGCTAATAAAGTTGTAAATAAATGTTCGGTTTGCTGCACAGTGTGAGGCTAAATGTATTTTATGCTGTAAAAACTGCTTATTAAGGATGTGACGAGATCTCAGCCTACGAAATCTAAATCGCGACGAGATTTCGTGTTGAGGTTAAAAGTTGTCTCGTGAGTTGTGAAC
This sequence comes from Danio aesculapii, assembly GCF_903798145.1. Lineage (NCBI taxonomy): Eukaryota > Metazoa > Chordata > Actinopteri > Cypriniformes > Danionidae > Danio > Danio aesculapii. The sequence continues at coordinate 20,552,385 of NC_079447.1, read as the reverse complement.
GTTATGATGAAGCGTGAGGGTGGATCTAGCACTGAAGATTGGAGGCAGGATTGGATTAGAACTGTGCGCACATCAAGTGCTTTACACACACCTGACAGCCTGGCCTCAGAGTTGCGCGTCACTTGTTTGGGGCGGGTAAGTGTGATGTAACTGTTTTTTTCTTCAAGGGTTGCCGCGTCCAAAAGCAGAGGCTGCTACATCTGCTGCCACTCGTATTAACCACAGCTCAAAACCATGCGATGGAATAGCACTTTAGATGTGCTTAAAGCCATAATCGTCATAAACACTAATCGAATTAACACATGTGGAGTATTCCTATTTATGTCACATTATTGAAGTGCAGTACAGACATGTAACTGATGTAATCAAACTATTACTGTTGTGTAGGACTTTTAGCTGCATTTAGCGACAAGACAAGCCATTCACACTCAGCTGTTTGACACTTCTCTGCACCCTTCGAGTCAGTAAAGAACCACAGACACACATCTCCTTCGAGTGCACGCACACACACATACACACACACAGTGAACTCCTGGAGACCCATACACCCATCGTTGTCATTATCATCATCACCAAACACACGTTTATAAAATACAGACGCCGTTGCTGAATGAAAGTGAAACTGCTGAAAAATTAAAAACCAAAATGTGGTTTCTCATGAGAAATTGTACAGGGAAGAAGCTAGTCGGTAGAGTTTACAGTTAAATATTTAGCAGTGTTTGCATGCCTTTATGGCACAATTCTCTAAAATAAATGTTAAATAACATTCATTACAAATTGATTTTAAAAAGCACCTGAATTGTTTTACATTTTGCGATTTTTCTTTAGTTGAATAACAATCTATTTTCCATTTATATATTAGCAAATATTTTGCAGTGCTTGCATGTCATTAACTGCATAAAATTCATTAAAATAGAAGTAAAATAACATTCATTACAAGTTCATTCATTCATTTACTTTTCTTTTCGGTTTAGTCCCTTTATTAATCTGGGGTCGCCACAGCGGAATGTACCGCCAACTTATCCAGCATGTTTTTACGCAGCGGATGCCCTTCCAGCCGGAACCCATCTCTGGGAAACACCCACACACTCACTCACTCACTCACTCACTCACATACACACACTACGGACAATTTAGCCTACCCAATTCACCTGTACCGCATGTCTTTGGACTGTGGGGGAAACCGGAGCACCCGGAGGAAACCCACGCGAACACAGGGTGAACATGCAAACTCCATACAGAAACACTCAACTGACCCAGCCGAGGCTCGAACCAGCGACCTTCTTGCTGTGGGGCGACAGCACTTGCAATTTGTGATATTTTTTCAGTTGAATCAAATATTTTCCATTCATATTTCATCATTGAAGATTTCTTAAAAATACTGTAAAAATCTCGTCTCGTTCTCGTGAAACCAATCTCGTGTCCCGTCTCATCTCGTGAAGCGTCTCGTCAAACCCCTACTGTTTATTATATGGCGTTACCCTACCACTATCACCCCCAACCCTCACAGGAAACATGTAACGAATTTTGACCCTATTTAGTCCTCGTAAACCACCTTAATAGAGTACAACTTGGTCATGCACATATCATTATACAATTTTGTGTCCTCATAAACCATTATCAAGTCCACACGCACACAAAAACTACTGAAGCAGAACTCTTATTCTCCTGCAGAACAGTAGTTATAATGGTGTTGACGTAATATAATATCCAGCTCCACCAACAGATGTCACAGGAAGTTTACAAATACAAGGAAAAGCAGTACAGCATCCAATGAAACTCCAAATACAACAAACAACAGACAGGTAAGGCTGTTAGCTTCATGAAGTCATGTCTCCTCTACCGCTGCACAACAGATCCTCTCCAGATGAGATTAAACCTGCTGTGGACTGATAAGATCCAACAATGACAATAAACAATAACAGTCTCGGGGTCCAGCTGGACTCCTGCTTATTCCAGATGTTCCTGGATAAACTTCACAAACACAACAGTGTTCACAGGACAGGAGTGTGTGCTCGTGTCACAGGGAAAACCTGCCATCTGCACTACAGCTCTGTTGTTGCTTCAGAGTGAAGACGGGCCGGTGCTAATGCTAACACTACTGTAAGGTAAATCAGCTGAGATCAGTTTAGACACTGCACATAGATACAGTTACAGGAAGACTGGGGATTTAGAGAACAGATCTAATGCAGTCATGTTTCTGGGGGAAGTCTGGTTTGCTTTCAAAACAAAGGTTATGTTGATTCTGATCCCACACTATCGATTATGAATTTGGGGGTCCGGAAATTTTCCTCTTATGAATGAATGTTTGGGGAAACAAGTAGAACATTCTGCTCCTTCAGATCTTTAGGTATTTTTTTACAGGCTTCTTAAATCAATTTAAAGTTATAAAGAATGTTTTTAACACATTAAATATCTTTATTGATCCTATGGTCAATTTGCTGACCCCAAATCTTACTGACCCCAAACTTTTTTGAAGAAGAACGTATGGAATATACTGAAGATGTATAAAATGTACAGAAGAGGCATCATTTATATTTTCAGTCATATTGTAGCCTTTACCTTCAAAATAGCAATTAAAATATTTTAATAAAACCTAAGAGCTTTTGTTCTACATTGAAGTCGATATAAACTACATTTAATAGATTCAAAAAGGTTACAGAGGTGTGATTCTGCCCTTGTTGAACAGGAAGTGAAGGGTGTTTCTTCAATATTGCACTTTTGGTTCTGTGACCAAAAGAAAAAACGAAATGGTGTACTTCGTTAACAAAAGTTTTTCCTTTGTTACATTTCAGGTTCATGTGGTGAAAATGACAGTAAAAGAGTTTGGGACTATACAGGAAGTCTTGTTTATGTTAACTTTACAGAACTGTTTTTGGTTTTGTTTTTTATTTCTAACATCTTGCATAACTGGGTTCCTGAAAATAACCTAACAAAAGGCTAAACATGTAACAAGACAATTTAAAAAAACATAAAATAAAACATGGTATAAAAAATACACTTTGATAAATGGAAAGAGAGAAAAAAATACAAATTTTCCATAAATAAAAAAATAAATAAAAAAACACATAATTCCCTGACCTTCAGAGTCTGGAACAAACTTTTTAAAATTCCATGACCTGTGGGAAAATAACAGTAAAATATTTACTGGAAAAATATTGGAAAAAAAAAAATCGAACATTGCAGTATTTCTTTATTCTGCGATATATATTGCGATGCGACTACAATGTCACTAGATGAGAATAACTACTGTATTCTGAAATTTATATTTTTTAGCTAGATTGGGATGATTCTGAAGGGTAGTGCTAAAAATATAATAAACAATCGAAAAGCATAGATAAATTCGATAAAGAAAAATATACAAATGACATAAACAGATTTAAATTTAGCCACGTTTTATTGTAGTAGTGAAACTACTTTCCGGTATACAGTCATTGAATAATCAAATGTAAAATAATATCGCATAGTCTTCATTTTATAAACAATTCAATAAAATTGATCGTTAATCATTTGTCAGTTACAAACGGTACAATTTCTTGTGCCTGGATGCTTTTAAAACCCTCACACAGGGTTTAAAACCTTCACACTCTCACATGCCTCAAAAAACACTTGCTATTGTTTTATTTTAAAGGTAACCTTGTTTTACATAAAACATTATAGGGCTGTGCGATTACTCGAAATCGAATCGCAATTGCGATTTGAAACGCTGCGATTAGCTAATCACAAGAGACTACGATATGAAAGATGTATTAATTTCCCCCGTCCAGAGCAAATGCCTGCATGGCGTCTGTGTGTGACAGTCTATCTAGCCAATCAAAATTGCGGAATCAAACTATGTAAACAAAAAAAAAACCTACACAAAAAATAAATAAATAAAAAGCACAGGAAAGCGTGGACGAGTGGGATGATGGCGTTTTCTGCTTCAGTAGCATTAATTGAGGAAATACTTTTTTTTTTTTCAAATCAAAACAGGTCATCGGTAATATGGGAATATTTTCATTTCAAAGTCACAAAAAATTGAAGTTAAATGTTTTGATAATTTCATGTGTATTTTGGCTCGCGATGCAGGTGTGTGCGTCATCTGTAGTGACTGACTAATGTAATGTACTATAAATATATAATTTGTCATTTTATTTTCATAGGACAGTTTTATATAGATGCATTAGTTGCAGAATTTTAAAGCAGTTAACTGATTTAAATGCTTCTTATTGGATATTACGTCATTCAATATGACTACGCATGACTTTACGAAGAGCTTACAACCTACTAACTACGGTTTGCTTTAAGAACATGTTAATAAATTTAGTTACAAACTAGCCAGTAGTTACAAAGCCCCTAGACTTTACTTTCCAGTTTAGGAAAGAACTTATGAACAGCTGGTACAACCCTAACCAGGAGATAACTAATGCCATAATGCACTACCTTGCTAAAGACACAGTGCCTTTAATGCAGTAACCAAAGAGGGATTTAAAAAAAATTCATCTAAATGAAGGATAGGAGATTTACACTTCCATCTCGCACCTATTTTAGCCATTTTGGAATACCACAAATGTACATTTAACATCATGATATTTTGTGTGGCATCTGGTATAATTATTTTGTTTTAGACAATATAAGCTACAGAAAGGCTCTTATCAGCCATATTAGTTTGCGGAGTGTTCTGTATTTTTATAATTATTATTTTTGTTTGTATGATAAGCTACTTTATCTAATTTGAATTTAACTTGTTTACAGAAAGGTAAGATCATTTTATTTGTGCTTACTGTTTGCTCTAGAGAGAAATTAGTGTTTCATTTCTGAATATTTAAAAGGAACATTTGAATAAATGGTTAAGTAAGTTGATATCTTTTAGTTCCTTTTTTAACTAAGACTCACTGCATTTTAGCAGTAAAAAGCTACGATACAGATTATTAAGCTGAAGCTTGACTACAAAATTAATTCACAAATTAATTAATTTAAAAAAAATGTGCAATTTTATATTTTCCCCAAATCACACAGCCCTAAAACATTATTAGATTCTCAAATAATGGTTGAATACAAAAAGACACAAAAGAATTTAAAGTAATAAAAAACACATTATGGGAGAATTACAAACACAAAGTTTCACACAAAGTTTTATAAAGTTAAAATCCATGATCAATACGTTGAATATACCCATCCATGTTTGAAATGACATGAAAATTTGTAATTAAAGGGCAAGTTCACACATAAACGCATCTAATTAGCAAACTGTGTGTTACAAAACACATGTCTAACGTGCATGTCTGCGGAAGGCTGGAATTTGAACACTGTGGTCAGCATCTTCCCACTGTAACCACACAAACTACACAAGCAGACGCTGTCCACACACCTCAAGGGAAGAAGGGAACAGAGATAAGGCCCATCAACATTCCAGCCTACAGCGTGACCGCCGGTTATCTTCACCAGACCCGTTCAGGGTTGCAAACTAAGTGTCTAAAAAACACCCAGTCTCTGAACACATTCCATTTTAACTCAATCCAGATCAAACCGAGACCTGATTTCTAGGAATAAAGAATTGCAGTTTGGTTTTACAGTTAGACTGGGATTGTAAGCACTATCTGTTCTGTGCGAGCGTTGCCTTTCTGACAGCGACTAAATAAATGACAGACAGGTTATTCATTAACCTTCCCTCCTGAGTCTGACCTTTGCCCCCTCTCTCAGAGCATGATCCCACCTGGCCAACATAAAGGAGGGATTTTTCACTGTACAGTAAAACCAACTTAATAATCTTCTATCATGCTGCTACATAAAAGATCATTTGTCAGCAGAACATTTGCGGCAAATATTCAAGTGTCAGTTTATATTAAAGGAAGTTAGTCTTTTAAGCTGGTGGCTTTAGTTTTCAAAAACAGAGTTCATGTCCATTTGCTACCCGCTAAATTTAGTAGGAAAATTACATCATCGTTTTAACAGAGAAATCCACTCTCTGGAATGTTGGAGAGGACGCCATTTTTTAATTTTCAGTTCAACAGGGCACATCTGGATTAAAATATTGTAAGAGAGTCCAATGTGTCTAACATGTACCTTTTTGTACTTGTAGGATTTTCAAAATCCATGTGGTAGATCTTATTGTGAATGATTCACTCATGCATGTTCACACTTTTTATAAATTCTCTGCCCTTGAAAATTGAAATCAAAAGTCATTATTACATCTTACAGTGAACTGAAATAAAAGACTTCTCTCTGGAGGTGTATGGAGGATTTCTCCATCATCTGGGCATTTTTGATGCATTTATTTTATCCAGACACATTTATAGGGATGTGCAGTGACTGGTGACTGAATTTTCCATCTCTGCTTCCTGTGAAGTGGTGTATCAATTCTCCCTTAAAGGTGATCTATTATGGAAAAAAAAAATTTGAGAAGTTTAAATAGGCAACAGTGTGTGAATTTAGTCAGTACCTAAGGCCCCGTTTACACTGTCAGGTATTAATGACCAATTCAGATTGGTTGCCTATATCTGATTTTTTTTGCCTGTCCATTTACACGTTCTTTTAATTGTGACCCATATTCGATTTATTTGTTTACATTTGCCATACAATTTACGACATTGTGCATGCGTAAAGGCAGGTTCTAGCATCTGCGCCATGATGGAGGAAATTGTCTTGCTTTTAGCTCAACTTTAAAATGATTTTGAGGTGGAGGAGAAAGGAAAGGGTCGTCATCGCAGCTTGCGCCTATGGTTTATATATGGTGTACTTTGTGGGTACGAGAGAGATCTCAGATCTGGTGGGATAAAATTGTGGCGACTGACCACTTTCCTCCACCATTCACCTCCACTTTCCTCTGTTGTTGTTGTTTACCGTGTCGGCATCTACTCCACACACGCTTTTCCTTCTACATCATTAAACAGCAGAAAAGTATCACATTGTGACAAGTTTAATGATGTACAAAACAGAATGCCTCAAAACATTTGATCTGCCTGTTTACTTGATAGTCGCATATGATTTATATCTGATTTATTTCACAAACGAAGGAGGCCTGAAACCGATCTCTGAATATTCAAAGACACTTTTCTGGGGTCACAGATCTTGTAAAAAGGACATAATGCATCATGTTTTGGGAGCCATTTCATGGACCTGAAGTCAGGGTCCTGATGGGACAATACTGTTTAAAATATTATTTACAGGACATGCAGGAGTTATTTCATGTAATTTTATTTAAATAAAAGTTATTTTCTACTTTTAATATGAAAAACAATAAAAATTATTTATTTTGTTTTCAAAAGTGCAAGTTATTTATTTATATATTAGGTTTTAGGCAATATATGTTTTAATTTCATTTGTTTAACGTTGATGTTCAATAAAAAAAAAACAGAGCGTAGATAGTGTGCGTTTCCTTCACTTATTAAAAAAAACAAGCTAAAATGTATAGGTGGGAATAACCAGAGTTCCCATTATACAATATGATCACAATACTTGTCACTATACAATAGTATTGCGACTTTATATCACAGAATTCTGTGACATATTGCTTTATATAACCAATATTTATATGTATAAATATGCAAAGGAAAAAAATTGAAAGATTCTTGGTAAATTCACTATGCAACTCTGCCAAATACACACACGTTGGTCAAAGCGGGTATAATCTCAGGCTGAAATGCTTGTTTTAAAAAGCCTGAAATCAACTGGATAACAGAGTAATAAGCTTGAGCTAGAATTAATGACAAGTTAAAGAGCTCATGATGGGCTAAGACTAGCTAAAGAGAAAAAAAATATTTTGTGCAAAAGTAGTGTTTTTCTAAACCTCTTATTGGAAGTAAGTTCGTTTACTGCACTACAGAAAAGAAAATATTTGTTTGATGTTTTCTAGAAGCTTCTTGCTACAGTTAAACACTCACACAGAGCTATCTGCTGCCTGCCCTGAGCTAAACCAGAGAGGGACTTGAGCTATAAATGGCAGAGAGAAAGACAGAAAGAAAGAGAGTGAGGCCTGTTCACTCCCACTCACTGCTTCCCACTTCTCTGCTCATCTCCTTCTCAGGAAACACACACATTCTTCAGCTGTGGAGAAACTCTGTCACCAACACACTCAGAATGAACATGGACAAAACACACACACACACCTTTTTGATAAACATACACCGATTCTCTCAGAAACGATGACCCATTTCTCCCTCTCAGGCATCTACTCAGATTTTAAACCAAACTCTGGCCCAGATACAGTTTGTCAGATCATGCTTCATCAAGTGTCTGCTTAGTATTGGACCATATTTACTTTAATCCCTGACACCAATCTGACATGCCATTTTACATACAGTTTTCACATGCAGGAACATTCGGTACCAAAATAGCTCTCTTAGATGTATCACTTCACTTCATATGAGCAGTAAGTTTCACACTCACTTGATGCTGTCAGACTTCACGCATGATTAAAGCTAATGTGATCATTTGGAAATACTTAGCAAATAGTTAGTCCTATTACCATAAAACCACTAATAGGTTGGTTTACCTGAACGGTGAACATTGTTGAGCTGTCAAATAGGGCTGGGCGATACAGCAAAAATGCAATCTCGATAATTATTTTCTATATTGAATGATAACGATATGCATTTCAATACAAGTTGTTTATGCTTCCAAATTTAACAGAGTACCCCAACAATGACTGAAGCCACAAAAATTAGAGGGTCCATTATATGGCATGACATAATTTCGGCCGATAAATTTATGATGGCCGAAAATTTGATACATCTCTATCCACACACTTTTAGATTCCCATTGTTGCACATTTCTGCTGTGTGATTGGTTCTTGAATCAACAAAGTGAAAAAGTCGAGAGCTTGTTATTGTTATTGACAGAAATTATCGCGATTTGATTTAATATCATTTATCGTCAAATCACAAGAGGCTCAAAACAACAACTCTGACTGGGCAGGACTAACTGTTCAACCAATGGTTTCTGAATGTTTGTTATTGTGTTGTGTTTGGCACAACTGGCAAATAAGCAGTATTTTTAATAGTACACATTTTCAGTCCAATTTGTGAACTGACCCTAACACTGAATATTTAAAGTAGGGCTGGGCGATATGGCCTAAAATCAAAATCTCGATTAATTGAACATTTTAACTGGATTATGATTAATGAACGATTATTTTATTTATTTAGTTGTTTTGCCCTCATAGTTCACTGACAGGTTGCTCACATATTACAAGTGAGAGATTTCTGAATAAAGGGTGAATTATTTGATTTAAAAAAAATTTAAGGAAACATGCACTATATACTATCTATGTTTTTTTTTTATTGAATATCAACGTTAAACAACTGAAATTAAAACACATATTGCCTAAAACCTAATATATACATAAATAACTTGCACTTTTGGAAACAAAATAAATTATTTTCATTGTTTTTCATATTAAAAGTAGAAAATAACCTTTATTTAAATAAAACTAATAAAATTACTTAAAATAACTCCTGCATATCCTGTAAATAATATTTTAAACAGTATTTTTCTTGTATCTTCGTAAAACAAATATTTTAATGTAAATAATCATTATAATGTAATGGGAAATATGCCATCTTAAGGTATCTCAGCGCCGCTTCCAATCATTGTCAATATAGTGCAAAGCGAAGCTCAAGAAATGGTCCATCGTCCTACTTGACCAGAGATCAGATGTGGCTGCAAAGTGGCCGCATAAATATAAATCCGCCTCAGCCTTTAACAGGGCAGGGTCACGTGACTGCACATGCAATAGGGAAACTAATTAAAATAATCGTTCTGGAAATATTAGGTCGATTACAGGTTCTGAATGTTGATTTAGATTACTTTTCAATTATTTGCCCAGCCCTAATTTAAAGTCAATAAGATGTGGGTTTTTTTTACAAATCATAATGAATGGGCAAAACTGCTCTCCTTTGACAGATATACATGTATTTTGTCAAAGTTTGGTAGACCTCTAAAATATTGCCAACAGAACAAAAATGGTAAGCGGTTTCCACAGCCTTAACTATCACCGTCTCACAGGTGGGATGTTTTCCATGCCATAAACTTCTAAACGTCTAAACTAGAGCTGTACAATGTATCGTTTCAGCATCGATATCGCAATGTGTGCATTCGCAATAGTCACATCACAGCATCTGCAATGTGGGATTATTATGGTCAATCAGCAAAGAATGTACAGTGTTTACATTTTACATTACAATTGATTATTCAATAATACGAACAGGACATAATAGCAATATGCATGAGGTGGCGCTTCTCATAATGGCAGATCCAACATATATCAATGTAGCAATTCTAAGAAATATATGTACTGTTAATAAAAGAAATGCATCTTATAACTTTTTCATGCATTTTTCCCTCTTTACTTACAAATATCATGATATATTGTGGATGGTTTTCTTGTGATATATTGCTGATATTGTGATTATCATTATCGGGGGCAAAATATAATGATCATATTGTATTATTGTACCTGAATATCGGACTACTTATTTCACTTTTATCTTTGCTCTTTATCTTATTTATTTATTCTTGCAATTTCTTTAATTCACTCCTCTACAAGGTTATTACAATCAAAGTTAATGAATTTATTCCAAATAGAGCTATTCAAGTTATCTGCCGAAATTGTATTTATATCGCAATAGAAATCGCAGCAAAATAAAATATTGCAATGTCAATATTGCAATTTTTCTGGCAAAAAAAGTGGATCCCTAGTCTAAACCTTACTTTATCTTGACAAGCTATATATTATATTCAGAAAACACTTTCAGGGGTTAACTGGATAAGTGGGGTGACAGTGAAAACATCTCTTCTACACAGTAAAGTATTTAAACATTTTCAATAATACTGTGCAATCCTTTTTTAATAGTTTAAAATGTTTATATTCTCTGTTGCATGTTTTACATGTCATCTATTTGAGTAATGTCAGTTGAATTTTCAGCATCAATGTTAAAAATCAACCCGGTAAACTATAAATATTGAATGAATGTTTTCCTTTAAGTATGTGTGACCATTCTTCCCTCAATATCAAATAAATCTCTCTAAATGTGTCATTGAGAAATATCAATCAAGCATCACAACTGTGATTTTCTATTAAAGTATTGTTTCAAACCTCTAAAAGAAACCTTATAGAATAATCTTCAATTATGGTGTGTTTTTATAAACACCAAACTAATCGCCAACAGGCGATTATCAGATTTAGCTAACTTTTGCCAACACTTTTAGCTATGGATAGGTCAAAAATAAACCGACTGACAAGCTCACTGTGCAGACATAATCACTTGGCACTAACTTTAGTCGAGCTGAACATGTGCCACAAACAAACACATAACAGAGGGCACTGAACTTGAATCTACCAGTCAACAAAAAGGTGAGATAAATCATATTAAGTGCACAATATTGTATTAATCTGTGAATACTCGTGCTCTCACAATCCCCTCACCTGCAGGCCAGCTAACAGCACAGTCTACTTCCAGAACCAAACAGCCCATCAACAGCAGGAAGGGGGAATTACGAAATTGTCATGTTGCAGGCCAACAATATTACTATATTTGGAGCGAGGCAACAGATGAACTCACAACTTGACGCAGCAGAACTATTCAAATATGGCAAGTGTGCATGCGAATAGTTTAATACTCGGTGGTTAGGGACTGGAGGTTATCCACAAGTTACTGACCAGTGAAGTAGGAAGTGGGGTGATGTTTATGCAGAAATAGCGAGCATACTAAAAGAGACAAGCTTCCTCAGTTACGTTCATTTCTGCAATGCAACATCGCGGTTAGGCTGCTCGCGTGCTATTTATTTCCTCGTGTCACTAGGCAACGGATCTTCGAGGCGCATTAAACATTCATGAAAAAGGACGGTGAACTTACCAGCAAACTTTCCAAGTTGATCGCAGACCGCGGGTCTTTGATCATGGCTTCCAGTTGTCTCAGCCGGTTTTCCATCCTTCTCTCCGCTCCTAGCGACATTTTTGTCTCGTCCTGGCGCCAGTCTGAGCAACGAAGGGCGATCTGCTCAACTTTTCTGGTTTACATTAAAGATACGGGATCTTCTTTCAAGTTGTCGAGCAGCAGCGGGCCTAGGCAGCCTCCGACTCGCCGCCCTCCAAAAAAAGTACCCCGGTCTTGTCCAGAATAAAGCGAAAAAAATAATCCAATGGGGAAAACTGAAGTTCTCCAACTTCCCGTCACAAAAACAATCTATGAAGTGGTTACTTTAAACAAGTGTGCTGGATCAAACTTCCATCCTATCATTCGAGCGTGCCGTCAATGGCGCGATAAAGTTTTAATTTTGAGAGGATTCAGCAGCAGGGCGTTTTCTGGGCGCCCCTCTCCTCCCCGCCTCTCTCCTCCCTCCCCTCGTCTCCTCTCCTCTCCCCCTCTCCCGGGCTCTCCGGACTGGCTGAGCCTGACTTCAAATCTTCCCCAGTTCATAAACAACGCTGCTGTTGTTCAGCGACGAGCATCTGCTGCAGTCCACAAACTCCAACGCAATCCTGCAACACTCTCTCAACGCGACGTCAAACGGAACCAGTTGTTTTTTTATCTATGTTATTATTAATTTATGATAAAGTTAATTAGTTTAAGTAACTCGCGTGCGCTTTTCTGAAGAGTCTCCCCATGTTACTCGTGGATTAGTCCCGCCAGTCCCGCGGATCGGTTCCTCGGTGTTCCTGCAGGTTGCTCGAGCCCATGCTCGAGCCTCGAGTTCGTTTCTCTGACATCAACTAGCGATGTCCGATCCGTAAGCGAGTCGTTCTTATGATTCGGATCTTTTGAAAGAGTCGGTTTATTCGGCTCACAAAAATCGCTTGATTCTTGAACTCAAATGCGAGAACACATTGCATTAATAATAAAATAAAAATGCGCCTAACAGAACTTTATCTAAAGGTTTTACTGAATGCATACATTTACATGTGGACGAGCCGAAAATTCAGACGGTTGTACAGTTACTTTTTAATTAGCTATTGTTGGTAAAATAATTTTTAATTAGATTTTTTAAACCTTAATGTTTTAAAAAAGCCTTACATTATGCAGCTTTATACCTTGTGTATGTGAACTGTCTCATATAAAATTACAAGAGTCACCCATAAATTAACAGAAACAATTAACTTCAAACACATCATAAAATGAAATGTGCATGTTAGCTAGAATATCTAGAAAGGGACTTTGGTAGATAAACCTTCTCAACGTTTTTCCAGTGATAACAAACTTCATGAAAATAAAACTTTTCATTAATGTCCAAATAACAAAGTAAAGGTTATGACGCAATTGCGTTATGGCGTGAAATACTACCCGAATCACTTAGGTAGACGATTCCTTAAAACGAGCGGTTCAAAAGAACCGATCGGCTGAATCCGTCACTACAGTCGACAACAGCAGACTACCCATAAAGCCTCACTTCTCTCTGTCTCGCCCACAAGCGGCGGCTCACAGGAGAATGCAAATATCCTCTGGTGGATCAATGTTTCTCACACACCCACCACATATCACTGAAGAATCAAGAAATGTTATCCGCTCCTAATGTTTTACTCATAATTACCAAACACATGAATATAGATTATGTTGTAATCAAATTAACAGTAGTTGACTGAATTGAGCTGAGTACAAAATGAGGGTTGATTCAACACAGGATGTGGGAAAATACCACACTATTCAATCATGGTGCTGCAGAGTAGTGTACGTTGTAAACTGTTTATAAATATATATTTTGATAAGTTTATAAAATGTATATATTTAAAAAAAACTGTTTTGCTATCATATGGACTACGCAATGAGGTAAATAAAATGGTGTGCTTGTTTAGTGTTTGTAAAATAAATGAACCTCCATTATGGCGTAGCCTGTGTTTTGATTCATAAAATGTGGTCCTGTTCCAGCAGAATGGATAAAGGTTTAAACGGGTTTAAGTCACATTTTGTCCTTTTGAATTTCTCAATGAAAAAGTGAAACAGCGACCTCTTGTAGCTGCAACTTCAACTACATTAAAAAGTAAATGTCCACTTGTTGATGCTGTTAAAGGTTCACCCAAAACGGACAATTCCGCCATTTACTCACCCTTTACTGCTCATAAACCAGGTGAGTTTCTTTCTTCCATTGATGGAAAAAGGTAACCGCTGACATCTAGAAAAAATATTTATGAAAATCAATGGCTTTCTTCAAAATATCCTCTGTTGTGTACAACACAAAAAAGAAAGCTATAACTTTCATCAACTTGATGAAAATAGTGAGTAATTTAATATATAAATATTATAAATATATTTGTTCTGTTTCTTTATTATTTGTGATTCTTGTTTTAATTTAACAAAAAGTGTATGGAATTTAAAATGTATAGGAAATAAAGCATTTTCAGGATTTTTTAAACAGTATGTTGATTATTTACATAGCCATAATTATAAATTAATAGTATAGTACTAGTAGGAATAGTAATATGAGAATGGATAATTAAAATTTAACCAAAATAACCCAATGCATTGTGTTAAAATAACCCATAGTTGGGAAGATGCTATAACAACATATATTTGGGTTATATGTAGGGGTACTTTTAATCAAACTATTTTAACTGAGCATTAAACATTTTTCCAGTAAATAATGGAAGTATTACTTTAAGATGGCATTTCTCCCCCACTAGAGGGTGCATTTTTATCTTTAAAGAGACACATGTGAAATAACCTGGCTGTACAAATATTACCTAAAATATATTTGGTCTCATATAAGCAAGACTAAACCAACTCCCTTTTATGTAAGTTAAACCTTCAGAAAATTGACCTCAATTACATATACTTAACAATTACACATCAAATAATAAATAAAAGTTCAAACAGGGGCTTCACAGTGGCACAGTGGGTAGCATGATCGCCTCACAGCAAGAAGGTTGCTGGTTTGAGCCCCGGCTGGGTCAGTTGGCATTTCTGTGTTGAGATGCATGTTTCCTCGTGTTGGCGTGGGTTAGGTGAATTAGGTAAGCCAAATTGGCCAGTGTTTGAGTGTGAATGCAAGAGTGTATGGATGTTACCCAGTGTTGGGTTGCAGCTGGAAGGGCATCCGCAGCGTAAAACACATGCTGGATAAGTTGGCGGTTCATACCGCTGTGGCGACCCCTGATGAATAAAGGGACTAAGCCAATTTGAAAACAAATAAATAAATAAAAGTTCAAACAGTTTGAAGCAGCAACATCTCTGACTGTTATCAGGCAACCACATCCAAAAAAAGACGTTAGATAGAAAGGGCTGTTTAAGACAAGAAAACTTTATTGTAATACAATTTGGCAAGATTATAAATATGTAAATGTAGAAGGTCTTGGCAAAAAATTGTTTCCAATCCTAACATTCCATGGATAAAATGTCTGTTGGCTAGGACTATTTGTAAACTTAACTGTTAAGAATTAAACATCTAGTGTTTAGGCTTTTAATCTTGCAACCTACAGTACACTGTTAAAAATAATGGGACTTTACTGACATTGATGGTTCCATATACACTGAAAAAAATCAAGCAGTACGTCATCCAATTAAAAAAAAATTCTTTTAGTTCAGTTATCATGCTTTTTTTCAAGTAATATATTTTAGGTTCAAAACAGTTAAGTATAAATGTTTTGGATTAAGAGTTCAACTAAGAAATATTTGTTTTGACTAATGTAAACTTTTAAGGTCACTCACACAGGCAAGTGCATGCTAAACAGAAACTGCTCAATATGCTTTGTACTTTTATGGATTTAAAAAATATCCTACATTTTTTTGATTGGACGAATAAACATTTTATGGGAATTGATGTTTTGATTAAAGCTATATTTTCTTGTTTAGAACAAAAACAGAATTTATATTAATTGGCTTTCTTCAAGACAAATATGTTTTGTACCAGGTTGTATAAATTGTTCTCATGATGAAGGAAATATTGTGAAAGGTAAATTATTTATTTTTCAAAGGGTTGAGTAATACAATTTAGATGTCAACCATTACCCTGATTTTTTTCCAGTGTAGAACCTTTCTATTGCACAAAAGATTCTTTAGATGCAGATACGAACATTTGGAGCCTTTTTTATTTTTACGAGTGTAACTCTTTCGACGCACAGAAAAATAAGTTCTGACTTAAACGTTTGAGACCAATATTGTAACTATTTGCATTTATATACTGAGTACCTGTGTTTATCTACAAAAATATTATGCAAATAATCTATTCCAAAAACAGGATCCTCTTGATTGCCTTCACCAGCATTATACAGTACACAGAAAGATGCATATTAATGTTAACATAAAATCTAATAAAAAAAATCACAAGCTGTCAACACACTGCCAAACTTACAGAAAACACACATGCATACATATATTGGCAGCTAGGATTTGGGTTGTCGAGAGAAAAATAAATATATTCAGAAAAACCTGCTGAACACTCTTGAGTTTAAACAGATAGAGGCGAGAGAAACAGAATGACCCAAGGGAAGATCTCTAGAGAAGGGAAGAAGTCTCTGTCTAATACACCAGAGAGAGTTTGAAGACATCCTGTGCCTGGTAAACCTCAGCAGGGTTGCATCTCTGGATTTCTTTTGGCCTTGCGGTGGTTGGATGTCAGAATTAGCAGATTGTCCAGCCGCACCATTTCATTGCCTAACTCAGTGTACACGCTGCTGCCGAACATTTGGTTACTTGTGTTTGGGAGTCGGTCTGAATATAAAGACACTGAGTTGGGGAGAGGAGTTTCTGTACGTGGATGACCCTGTGAGAGCAACATGGACAAAAACAACATGCAGGCATAATAATGCAGCTTTTACAACAATAAAACACTCAATAATGAAGATAAAGTCAAATATAGCTGCAAGCAGCAATTAAGGGACCAAGTGAAAAATGAGTTTCTGAATACATTTTGAATTCTATTTTACTCAAAATATCAGAACATCCTGAAAACAATGAATTTATAAACGATTTATTGGTTTATAACTTTTGACCAATAGGTGGAGCTGTTCTTAATTTGATGTGATGTATTCAGTGTAAGATGACGATGACACACCTCAAGTTTAGCGTCTAATTGGTGTCTATTTTATCAGCATAAACCAAGTAATAATTTGAGTCCAGTTTAATTGCAATAAGTGTAAGCTGTGAAATGTTTTTAGCTATTTTGTAAGTTTCATTAATAATGGTCAATGAATGGTTCATAACTCTTGACCCATAGGTGGCACTGTAACCACATTTAAGTGGTGTGGTCAATTTTGAGTTACAATTAAGCCTGGTTTATACTTCTGCGTCGAGTGATCGGTGTGACCCTCGGCGCATGCAATGCGCATAGTCTCGCATTTATACTTTTTGGCTGCATTTACACTGCAGATCTTGATGGTCAATTCTGATTTTGTGACTGTATCCGATTTTTTTGATGACCTGCTTACATCATCTTTTAAAAGTGAGTCGTATCCGATCGTCTGCATTTACACAGCACACGGCAAAGGCGCAATGACCAGGAAAAAAAAGCGGGTGCTGACTAACAGCTGATAAATAAAGAACGCTCTTTTCTTAATTCCTGTATGTAATCATGTTCGCAGCTTTTGACAAGCTGTTTTACTATATTTTACAAAAGTTCTCATTTGTCCCTCTTCTTTTGATATATAGGCTTTTTTAACCTTTAGGCATCTTAATATAATGTCCATGGCGGGATTTATGCACGTGATGTATGCACGGCGGACATAGGCGGACAATTTTACTCATAAGGTAAACACAAAACAACAGTTTCTATCTAGAGCTCCTATTCCGGACTTCACACATGGAAACAATCGCTAAATCGAGCTCGCACGCCTCTCACCTCTGCCCACACTCGTCAGTGCTACCAAGCTGACCAATCACAGAGCTTGCGCCACACGTTCTTGCATCGTGTTGTTACATTTTTTGAGAGGTGCGCGACAGCATCACCGACGGCCACTGTGAGGGCTATGCGACCACGCATCGCTGCACCAGAGCACACTTGATGCAGAAGTATAAATCAGCCTTTACACTGGTATAATATATTGTCAATATCTTTAAGTGTTGTAGAGATAAAGCTTTGGGTGTAATTTGGCATCATGCAAGTGCATTTGTTGGTGCAGTAAACAAAATCAGTTACACCTATAACCTAGTCAAATATAGTGAAAATCAGATAAATGATCTAGGAGGAGTTCAAAAAGTAGCTTTTCAAACCACATTAAAATGGCGGACAGAAAGTTTGGATAATTATGGGAAATTTGGTATCAATGTTCTCAGAAATATCCAAGGAATGGATGAAGACCACATGACAATGAGTTAAAAGTAGCAAAAGCATTTTTTCGAAATAGCTTTATAAGTTTTGGCCACAAGGTGGCGCTGCTCCAAAACTTTTTGAGTACTTTCAATGCATGGTGTCGAAGATGTATGCTTAGTGTCCTAACTATATGTCAATATATGATAGCAAAATAAATCATTTTAGACAACATTTAAAATGGCAGATGCACAAAATTGAAAAAATTGGATATCAATTAACTCTGAATGTCACTCTAAATGTAAATAAACCAATGTAATTGTCAATTTTGTATTTTGGCCAAAGTGTTCATGAGATATAAGCAAAAAGAGCTTTTTTCATATCTCATGACCACAAGGTGGCGCTGCGCCAAGACTGTGCAGGCAAAACCTTAGATCATTTAGCCATAAGCATATAAAACTATAATTTTGAGATTTTTTTTTTTTTGACATTCAAAGAAGATTAGAGATTTTAAATTTATTGTGGTAAAATTTTGAGACTGTTCTCTGCCAGTGTGCCAAATTATACAACTTTCCTGCAAACGGTTCTATTGGCTGCCATTCAAATCTCAGCGGAATAATAATAATAATAATAATAATAATAATAATAATAATAATAATAATAATAATAATAGGAATGTCAATGATTTTAAAAGGTGGTTGCACACCTTTGGTGCTTGGCCACTAATTACAGCTTTAATAAATGGTATATTCAGAATAATGCTTTTTGATTATCTAAAATGTTAACATGCTCTTTGCTATTACACTGTGCAAGAACTGTACACTGTACATTTAGAAAAGTTTTGTTCTGTAATAGATATTTTTTTCATTTGCACATATAAATGTATTAAATATATGGACTCCCTATATCAGCTCGTTAATATTCACTACTTTTGGACTCCTTAGAGTCTAAAAATGTCCTTTTTCAGAGAGTCACCAAAATTTCGCTTAATAAAGGGTTTGTGGGTTGTCCTTCAAGCTGATGCTTCATTTTTTATTTTGCTGGATATTGCAAATTATGCAAAGAAACATGTTAAGTAATTTAAACAGTGTATACTTAATTTCACAACGAGTTTAATCAATTGGCAGTCCTGATATAGCATTTTAACGATGTTTTGAAATACATCTTTTATATATGTATTTATTATAGCTGTAATCATTTTTAAAATTCTAAATACAGAATAAAATCTGTCAGCAACAAAGTTGAGTGATTGCTAAAGAGTCAGTGGTCTCTTACCAGCTGGTCAAAGTTCATCAGGAAACTCCAGTTCTTCTCCCTGTGATTAAATGGCATTTAGCATTTTACAACATGATTTTTCATATGACCAAGTGACATTATGACATGAATTATTAATAAGAAGCGAAACTGTTGTGGTTTTATCATTTGACAGTGGTTTTGTGTACAGTAAGCACGGCTGTATATACAGTTGGTAAAGAACAGGAGATGAGTAACCGTAACACACACCGTCCAGGGGGCGCCTGGTCAACTACAATCTATCCCGTATCAAATAACGGGTCAAACAATGGCACATTTAAGAGGTTGAAAGAAAAGATTAGCAACGTAACTCCAGGGAAAGCGAGTAACAAACCGGTAAATGCATTATATTTCTACGAAAGAGAGTAATATTCGCTTTCTTACCATTCTTTCACGCCGGATCGCTCCGCGCGTACAAACTCTCTCCAAACCTGGTCCTGCTTTACGGGATCTCGAGTGTCCTCGTTTTGCGCCGGTGGCTCACCATTTCGTGCTCTGCCCGCGGAATGCCTGAACACTGAGACCGAGGACTGAGAGGCGAGAGGACCGTTGGGTCGGTCCGGTAACCGGTAGCCAGCCGAAGTGGCACGGCGCACGTTTCCTTTTCTATCCATCTCTCAGTCCTTGAGCTCGTCAATCAAATATTAACATTTATTAAGCCACAGTGAAGTTCATTTCTATATTTTAGTCAGTTAACAGAGTTCTGCATTAATATTTTTAGCAAACCTCACCGTCTTGCTCTGAGGAGGATGAAAGTGCTGCGCGCGCCAATTTCCCAGCAATCACAACACGAGCGCTGCTGCCGCCGCCGGTGCCGGTTGCGCGGAGATTCTCTCTTGTTTACCCGGGCTGTTTCCCCGGGAGACAGCGGCCGATGCTGGGGCACCCTCTCTGAGCTTTTGTTAATTCACGAGAAGGCGAGACATCCGCTCATACAATGACAGCAAATTAGTATTACAAAAGACAAAGACTGAGAGTCTGGTGGTGACATAAGAGTACAAGCAGGCATTTTAACAGTACAGAACGTTCAAACAAGAACATTTCAGGGGGAAAACATACTAATTGTGCTTATAATGACCTCTGAACATGTGGCAGACTAATGGCAGCTCAACCACGACGAAGCTAATTAATTCATCCAAAGCATCAGTATTGAATACTTCCAGTGCACTGAGAACAAACGTAATTACCCGCTTCACAAACAAAGTGATGTCTTCTGAGAAGATTCATCTACACGGAAGGTAAAGGTGTAGGTAAAAAGGTCAAATCCATTCCATTCCCAAACAAACATATTTTGAAGACACTTGTAATCAGACTGACATGCATTAAATACCATGGAAGCTAATTGCTACCGGTTTCCAAAATTCTTCAAAATATATTTTGAGTTCAACAGAAGGAAAAAAAAACCTTGACAGGTTTAGAAGAAGTGGAGGGTTTGTAAATTTTGAGACGTAATATTGTCCAGTGAATCCTCCTTTTAATAATGCCTTTTTCTTGTTTTCCTATTGACCTCAAGGGGGCGGTATACTCCATATTTTGTTTGCTAAAGTTTATATGCAGCAGCTTAATCACACAAATGTAAATGAGAGAGAGAGGAAAGCAAAAAGTTTTAAACCCGTAATTTTGATTCTGAGTATTTAATTAAATGTTCTGTGTTTAACAGTTTTTTCCCTGGCATATTTTTAGTGAACAGTTTCTGCCTTTCTCTTTCTGAACGGTGGGCTGAACTGAGTTCACATACAGTGTCACGGTGTTAAATAATTTATCTGAGTTCAGTAAAGCCTGTGATTCACTGTGACAGTAGTTCTGACTTCTGCTCAAGGTTCAGGTGATGTTGTACCTGCAGTGAGTCAGCTGGGTCTAATTTTGCACACCTAATGGAAATATCAACATCAGATTGAGAACATCCTAATCAGGATCTTTTAGATATATGTGACTTCTATTTTGTTGTAAATGATGACAGAATTTAAATGTTTGGGTGAACTATCCATTTAATTAATTTTAAAAGTAGTTTTTTCCAGCTGCTTGGCATATAGATTACTGTAAGCCTGTTTTTAATGAAGCATATGACTGGGATGTTAAAAACAAACACATGCAAATACAATAAAGTAAATTCGCAAGAAATTGCAGTTCATCACAAAACAACCACCTTATACAAAATCTGATAGTAATAGAAAATACGCAATTTACAATTTGATATCAGACGCTGTCAGACAGATGAAATGAGATCAGAATGAAAAAGAGTTTCTATAAGATTTTAATGTTTTGACCTTTTGCTTCCATTGTTAATTGTAATAGGGATATTCATTTCCCAAATACCATTTCAAGAGTATCTCCTAAAAGCATCTCATAACTATTATCAAAAATGTAATCATCACCCCAGGAGTGTCAGATGGTCCCCTGCACAGCAAGAGAAGACGTCCGTACATTAAGCTTTTAAACATCCTGTCAACCTCTATATTGATTTGCAAGAGTCTATGGGGTGCTGTCGTCTTCCAGGCCATTTTAGGCAAGGCTTACTCACCCCGCCCCCAACCAATTACTGCCTTTCACCATGAACGCATTTAATGAAACAATTAGAAGCAATTTTTTCCTATGGATAGATATCCGATTCCTGACGCAAGACGCCCACACATGTCGTCCCATCAGCCTCACTCAAGGTGACAAAATTGTTGGGAAAGGTGAAGCGTGAGAGACACAAAATCTCTCTCTATTGTACGATAAAATCAGAACAACTATTTCTGTCCAGTTTCACCAAATCTAGTCAGTCATGTTTGTTTTTGTAAGTCTTTTGATTCATACTGGCAGATCCACAGTTCTATCAGGAGTCCGCTTCTCTGATCTGGTCTTTCGAGACTGCTAATTAACTTAGAAGAGTTTATCACTATGTCCTCAAAGGACCTCCTACACACTTGCAAAAAGTGACTTTTTTTGATCAGATGGTGAGAAAACATCACATTTAAGCTCGCTGCATGGAAGTACTGCAAAAACACAGACCAACAGGTATATGGAGTGTACGTGTACGTGTGTGTGTGTGTCTGTGAGTGTGTGTGTGTGCACATGTCTAGCAGTGAGTCAGTGTGTGTGTACAGACTTAAATATATGCCAGAGAAATGTTCACTGGCATGAAAAAATGCATGTGGGTGTTTAGAGGGAGATGTGGTTTCTTTGCTATCATTAATATCTTTGAAAATTGAATTAAACATTACACTATTTCCCACAGCTAACCTGACATGAAGAGCCTTGTGCACTATATATTACACATATAATAAAATATATATGTATAAATAATCTACAAAATCTACATTGAATCACTTTGTTATAATAAACCTAAAATGCAGTAAAATACACCAATATTGTAGGCAGTGAGTGCACAGGATTGTGTTTTTCTCCCGCAGGTTGTTTTCCAGCAGTGTGATCACATCTGACAGCAGTCAGTCATCCTGTCGATTAAATAACATTACAGCTACAATCAGTGAATTCTAGAGGTGACTTGCTAAACCCGAAGATTAAACAGAAATGTACTAAAAGGTTTTACTGTTTGCTAAAAGGTTGCAGGTACAAATGCTGTTCAGCCGCTGAATCCACTCAATGACCACTTTATTACTGTTTAACTGCTTGCTAATTTTAATATGCACTCAGCCAATAATATGAGAGCAATTGGAAGTATTCAGTTGTTGTAATGTAATGTAATGTGTATTTATATAGTGCATTTATCGTGTATGGCCATACACCCAAAGCGCTTCACAATGATGAGGGGTTTTCTCCACACCACCACCAGTGTGCAGCATCCACTTGGATGATGCGACGGCAGCCACAGTACAACGGCGCCAGTGCGCTCACCACACACCAGCTATTGGTGGAGTGGAGAGACAGTGAGGAGTTCTGTGGATGGGGATGATTGGGAGGCCATGATGGTTAAGGGCCGATGGAGGAAATATAGCCAGGACACTGGGGTTACACCCCTACTCTTTACGAAAAGTGCCATAGGATTTTTAATCACCACAGAGAGTCAGGACCTCAGTTTAACGTCTCATCCGATAGACGGCGCTCACCGACAGTAGTGTCCCCTTCACTAAACTGGGGCATTAGGACTCACAGACCGCTAGTTGAGCAAGCTCTTCCTCTTCTGGGTTTGCATTTATTATAGGCAGTACAATATCATGTCATTACAGTCAGCAGTGAAGCACGTAAGCATTGTATTGCCTGAATTAAACTATGAACAAGTCGTTTTTACATTTTTTATGGTGCACAAAATTGTTTAGTGCTTCATATAATTACAGTAGTACATTTGAACTTTGAATATCTCTGGATCGTTTCTGTCTATGATGGGTCAAAGAGCTCTCGGATTTCTTCTAAAATATCTTAATTTGTGTTCCAATGATGAATGAAGGTCTCAGGGGATTGGAAACGCAATGCATAAGGGTGAGTAATGAAAATAGAATTTTATTTTTGAGTAACCTAATCCTTTAAAGTCCATGTGAACTGGAAATTGCTGAGACTTTTGTTTTAGTATGTTGATGTACTTCCAACTGAAACAGAATATTGTTTACAGGATAGGGCTTTCTTTTGTGCATCATTCCCTTATAGCAAATTAACGGTGAGAGAGGTGTGGTTAAGAATATTGGTATGCAGTTGCTATGGAAGCCCTCAAATTCACGTCAAGAGAACGACAGCCACTCCAGGAAATGGTCAGACTTTGATTGAAGATTACCAAAACTAAAAAATTCCGTGGACTAATTCACCTTATAACAATGTGAACGCAGACTTTAAGGCATGTAAAAACGGTCAAGATTATCTGCTGAAGTTCAAACTGAGCATCAGAATGTAGAAGAAAGAATGGTTATTGATGTCAGATGGTCTGGTCCAAGAATTTCAGAAACTGGTGAATTTCATGCACAACTATCTATAGGGTTTACAGAGAATTGTCTAAAAAATTACCAATGAGCATCAGTTATTTGAGCGAACTAAAAATTAACAATTAGAATTTGCCATAAACAACATGAAAGCATTTACCCTGCAGTGTTTCATTCGTTCAGCCTATAGTGATGATGATTTAATTCCACAGGGCATTTTTCTTGGTACTGTTGGCCTCTTTGTACCAAGTCAGTATTGTTTGAGCTACCTGAGTATTGTTGTTGGCCATGTCCATCACTGTATGACCACATCCCAAAGCTTACAAATCTCAAACGGTTTCTTGAACATGTCAAAGAGTTCATTCCTAAATGGTCTCCTCCTCAATCACCAGAGAACCTTTTAGGAATATGTAATTCACATCAAGGATAAACAGACAACTGTGCAGCAACTGTGTGTGATGCTGTCATGACAATATGAACCAAAACCTCAAAGGAATGTTTCCAGCACCAAAAAAATAAATAAAGGCCGTTTTAAAGACAAAGAAAGGGTTGAACCTGATAAAGTGAATAGTCACACTGTAAATAGTACAGAATGTCTTGTCACTTGTAAGCTATTGGTCTAATTCTAAGATATGTTGTATGTATATCAAATGACAACAAATGACAAACAAAGTCACCAAGAGACAGAGACAAACATAGCCTATAAGGAGCACTATAGGCATTGCCTGCCTACTTTTCAACCTTGTGAACTAGGAGGATCATATGTTTAAATGTGTCTATGTGTGTTTGTGCGTGTGTGTGTGTGTGTGTGTGTGTGTTTTAAATAAAGTCTGAAACTACTTAGATAGCAAGAGGGCAGTCACAGTCACATATGCTCAGCATGTTTCTGCTCAATGTAGTCTCACAGGCTTAATATAGAGCGAGAGATGGACAGATCACTCCTACCTCTGTCCTCATCATTTCCACCTGATCACAGGTCAGGTATGGCGGCTAAAAGAGTGCGCCGGCAGGCATATAATTTATTTAACCTGATTTAAATGACTCGCACTGATCTGAAACTTAGACTAAAAGAACTGAGAGTAATTACTGCTACTGGAGCCCAACATATCTGATGAAGCGGTAATTAGATGAGATGCACCCAAAAGTCAGTCAGTTTTTTATTTTATTTTGGCGAGTGGATGACATCAATTGAGAAAGGTATATTAAAGTGCCCGTTTTATTTAATGACTTAAATTGTGGATTAAATAATAAAAATAATAATTAAAAACTGTTTAAATTGAAAAAGGCAAATGCTTAAGCATTTAGAGCTGGATTAGTATCACAGTGTTTATGTGTCTGGCATGTTATATCTTCGGCATTAATTATTTTAATCCTAACTGATGTAGTTTAAATCTGTCATTTCTTATCCAACCATGCTGGAAGACCTATATGGCCATATTCCAGAATGACAATAAGATTTACTGACTCAAAATGTGGGAGCATAGAAAACCATTGTCAGACGTGATTTGTCCTCAGCAGAGGACTTAACCCAATTCAAAATCTTTGGGATGTACTGCAGTAGACTTTACACCAAGATTTGAATCTCATTCCACTATAACATCTAGGCCAAAAATTCTCATTGGAAAAATGTTGCATGAGATTGCTGAAACAAAGCCACAATAAATGCACACTGCAATCAAACCTAAAGACATTTCAGCGAAATATGATCATAGTATTATTATTATATATAATAATATTTAATATAAAATGTATAATTAATAATTATTGAAAAGGTGACGCGGTGGAGCAGTGGGTAGCACGTTCGCCTCACAGCAAGAAAGTCGCTGGTTCGAGCCTTGGCTGGGTCAGTTGGCATTTCTGTGTGGAGTTTGCATGTTCTCCCCATGTTGGCATGCGTTTCCTCCTGGTGCTCCGGTTTCCCCCACAATTCCAAACACATGCACCATAGGTAAATTGGGTAAGCTAAATTGTCCGTGGTGTATATACATAATTGTGTGAATAAGTGTGTATGGATGTTTCCCAGTGATGGGTTGCAGCTGGAAGGGCATCCGCTGCATAAAACATATGCCGGATAAGTTTGCGGTTCATTCCGCTGTGGCAACCACTGATTATTAAAGGGACTAAGCTGAAATGAAAATGAATGAATGAATTCTTCTTTTTTAGTCTTATTTTAAGACATCTTCTGCATAAGCAAATACCAGAAAGTCTGAAAAGACACAGTTCATTTAATTGATTCATACAGTTCATTTAGTATATAGTAGTCATGGGATGATAACCAATTTTAAGGTTTACCAAAATGTGTTGTTGTTTTTACCCAGACATTTAAAAAGAACATATTTTAAAGCAGTAATCACAATACTGTGATACGTGACATTTTTATTCAAGTTTATCATACCTTCTGAATCTTATACCGTCCCATGCCTAGTATACAGGCAGTGTTTCCACATTGTCACAGTACTGTATATTGGGTAAGGTGTGATAGGCTAAATTAATGTAGTAATTTATACAGCAAATTAATTATGAACCTACAAAAAAGAAACAGCTGAAAAATATTGAACATCAGTCTTGCAAAGATGCACAAACACAAACTCCACCAAATCATTCAGCACCATCCGTGAGTCTGTTGCACAGATAGTTAAAGTGCTCTCTGACATCTTGCTGAATGCCTTTCAACAAGTCTAAACTATGAGTGGAAAGTGCAAAAGAGTGACACAAATCAGCCTGCAATCAAGAGATCGCTTGACTGGAAATGACTAGGCCTTTTTAGCAGAACAAACACTTTTTACGACTTTTTCATCTCTGATGAAGCCCAGGTGCACAAAATGTCTCCATGCAAGAAAAACAACAGATTCAGCCAAGATACATTACAAAAAAAACATTACCTAAAAAAATTCAGAAATACATAGCTCAAACACATAACAGAAGAAACTAAAATAATCACAATAACATTAAAGCAAAAATAAATAGGTCTCCTGAGGAAAACTCATTTATTTCCTCCCCCTCCCCCCACACACAATGCAGGGCCTCCGCCGCACAGGTACGACCCCTGACACATAATGAACTGGCTTCTGCGGTTACTTTTACAGCAAAATTGTCTTTCAGGGTTGTAGTCCGATGACCCTCTCTAAAGCTGTTATATAATTGCTATTTTTCCCTGCATCCTTTCCACAGAGAGATGGAGGCATGATGACTGTAATTATCCTGCCGCAAAGCAGACAAAACGGGCGACGCTGCTGCCCGCCTGACAGAGAAAAACGCTAAAAACCCTGTATTCTGTTTTATTCTGTCCCTTTCTCTTTCTTCGCTCACACATTTCACCAATTACTTCGCAAAAGCCAGTGAATATGAAATATGTTTGCCTGTATGCGAAAGATGGAAAGGCGTCTGTGCCCATATTAATGTGAGTATTAGTGTGGGTGTGTGTTTGCAAGTGCATATGCGAGTTGGGTTTGATAACTTGTGGCAGCTGAATTGAGCCCCTGCCTCGCGGTTTCCCTTAGATACGACTAATCAGCCATTTAATTACACAGGCCTCTGTTTGTATTGAGCATTTATGGGCTTTTACATGCTTGAAGACAGTAATTAAAAAGCAGTTTGGGAGCGAAAGGAAGAAAGAGAGCGCGAGAGATGAGAATGACAGAGACAAGTGCGGCCTGATGATTTCAATAGGAACGACAGTCTTTAAAAGCACTAGTCTGTCTTTTGTTTATTGAGATTGTCAGACGCTGAGTGCTTTCTTTTGCTCTACGTTACCTTTGTGTCTCTGCGTGTGCCTCCGTGTTTTTTTCCCGACGCCTCAAGTTTCTTCAGGCGACAGGAAGCTTGAGCGTACGACTTGGTAACCAAGCAACAACATACCAACCACGCTCTAAAATTAGGGATGTGGTGATGACGTCAAGCTAACCAAAACAAAATCATAAGAACATTAAAATGCACATGTAACAGCAAGAAACACACCAGTTGCTTTTCATACTTCAATCAACATCATCTCCTCAAATAAAGCACAAATATAGCTCTGCACATTGCCCTTTAAGGTAATACACCACCAATCTTCTGTGCTACGGAATTAAAGCGCTCTTAGTAAATTGGCATACAGTTATAGCACCTCAGATGGAACAAACAAAGCTTAATTTTCTGTTCCAAATTGCCTTAATTACTGTGCTAATCTGCCCAAATGAGATGCATCAAAGGTGTTTATTTGTTAATCAGCAGGCAGCAAAACTAAGAGGCTCTGCATATTATGAAGGTTGTTTCTGACCTCAGGTCAGAGTTGGATTGTGTGTTTGTAATGTGTTTTTGTCCACTTACCTAGACTCTCAAGAAACAGAAAGGATGGAATAAGTCGCTGGATCTATACACTCAGTGAACCCCTGCTGTAAGAAGTACCACTAATGGCACTTTTAAGACAGTGTGACCTTCATATCATGCAGGCAGACTTCAGATGTGCAGCTTGAGGTCTGTTTCTCGGTGCATTTTGCACAGGACTTCATACTGAAGTAGAAAGAAACTGAAGCTCTGACATGTAAAGATTCCAACAGGTATGCAGAAAAAACTATGGAAAATTTAAGAAAACAATTGAACTGTTTAAAAAATGGAAAATAAGGTGGTCACAATTACCAAAGAAGAGCCACAGCATTATGAACCAAGAATAAAAGGTAGGATTAGACAGATGGACGATGAAACAAATAGACAGGCAAACAGACAGACAGATGCAATGGAGCAAAAAAGCCACCAATTGTGCAAGTTCTCCCACTTAAAAATATGAGAGAGTGCTGTTATTGTCATCATAGGTATACCTC
Source organism: Danio aesculapii (assembly GCF_903798145.1). NCBI lineage: Eukaryota > Metazoa > Chordata > Actinopteri > Cypriniformes > Danionidae > Danio > Danio aesculapii. The sequence continues at coordinate 20,523,287 of NC_079447.1, read as the reverse complement.
AACTATGAGAGACCAAATGAGAAAGAAATCCAGAAAATCACATTGTAGAACTTTTTATGAATTTATTTATTTGTTTAATGGTGAAAAATAAGTATTTGGTCAATAACTAAATTTCATGTAAATACTTTGTTATATGTCCTTTGTTGGCAATAACAGAGTTCAAACATTTTCTGTAAGTCTTCACAAGGTTTTCACACACTGTTCCTGGTATTTTTTGGCTCATTCCTCCATGCAGATCTCCTCTAGAGCAGTGATGTTTTGGGCAACACAGACTTTCAACTCCCTCCAAAGATCTTCTATGGGGTTGAGATCTGGAGACTGACTAGGCCACTCCGTGACCGTGAAATGCTTCTTACGAAGCCACTCCTTCCTTGCCCGGGCTGTGTTTAGGATCAGTGTTATGCTGAAAAACCCAGCCATATTTCTTTTTCAATGCCCTTGATGATGGAAGGAGCTTTTTCCTTAAAATCTGAAGATACATGGCCCCATTTATTCTTTCCTTTACATGGATCAGTCGTCCAGGTCCCTTTGCAGAAAAACAGCACCAAAGCATGATGTTTCCACCCCCGTTTCACAGTTGGTATGGTGTTCTTTGGATGCAACTCAGCATTCTTTTTCCTCCAAACACTACAAGTTGAGTTTTTACCAAAAAGCTCTATTTTGGTTTCATCTGACCACATGACATTCTCCCTTTGTTACTTTGGTCCCAGCTCTCTGCGGGTCATTCACTAGGTCCCCCGTGTGGTTCTGGGATTTTTACTTACAGTTCCTGGAATCATTTTGACCCCAGGAGGTAGTTTTTTGTGTTGAGCCCCAAAACGATGGAGATTATCAGTGGTCTTGTATCTTCCATTTGTAAATAATTGCTCCCACAGTTGATTTCTTCACACTAAGCTGTTTACCTATTGCAGATTCAGTCTTCCCGGCCTGGTGCAGGTCTACAATTTTGTTTCTGGTGTTCTTTGACCAACATAGGCTCATTCTGAAAACGTAGTCCTATATGCGTTTCTGGAGATTGCAAATTATGTAGCCAGAGGTATGTATGGCTGCATTTCATTTTTTAAACGAACACTATGGGGCAGTATGACGCCATTCCTTTTCGCGCTAACCAGCTGACCACTTACCTCTGTATGGACGGCTGTCACGCTGTAACCAGTTTGCCCTGTTAGCTCGTCATGTACGTCGGCGGACTTGAGACGCAGAGAGGAGTTGACCACGACGATGGGATTCAAGTCCGGTGAAGAACGGTTCCAGAAAGCATCATAAGACAAAAACAGATTCCAAAAAATAAATAAACAAGTAAATGACACGGTGAGAATGTGGCAAAATCTGAAAACGTGGCAAAAATCAGATGAGGGCTTTACTTTTTCTGGATTGCTTTAGAAAATTGTTGGTTGAGTTTAGGCTAGTGAGTGGGCGGGTCAATCAATAAAATTGGTTGTGTTTAGGGAAGGAGGAGGGTGGGTCAGTCGATTGGTCGTTTAGTCAGTCAGTTGTTCAGTCAGTCAACAGCGGCCTCTGGTGGGTTTATGCGAGAGCAGCAGGTGCGAATGGCACTCGCAAGAGAAATTTGAGATCTCAAAAAATATACACAGCGGCCCCTCGTGGATTCACAAAAACTGCAAAAATAAAAAACGAACCTCCTGAGACATATTTCGCAGTCTCCAAAAATGTATATAGAGATTTGAGAAATGAGCCTGGGTTGCCTTTGACAGGTCTTTGGCCATAGTGTAGTTTAGAGTGTGAGTGTTTGGGGTTGTGGACAGGTGTCTTTTATACTGATAATGAGTTCAAACAGATGCCCGCAAAACAGGTAAGGAATGGAGGACAGAGGAGCCTCTTAACGAAGAAGTTACAGGTCTGTGAGAGCCAGAAATCTTGCTTGTTTGTAGGTGACCAAATACTTATTTTACAGAGGAATTTACCAATAATTCATAAAAAATCCTACAATGTGATTTTCTGGATTTTTCCCCTCATTTTATTTCTCATAGTTGAGGTATACCTATGACGAAAATTACAGGGAATTTTTTTTAAGTGAGAGAACTTGCACAATTGGTAGCTGACTAAATACTTTTTTGCCCCACTGTTGATAGATAGATAACCCAAATGTTGGGTCTAATATGGACAAACTAAACCTTTGTTGACAAAATAACTGAAACAAAAAAAAGAATATGCATTTGTACAACTTCAGCTTAATTCATGGCCATGTCATTGCAAAAAAAAAGAAAAAAGGCTGTGTGACAGTACACATAATGTAATGGCATCAGAAAAAATATCCAACCTCATTCATTAGATCTCCACTGTTGTATACACCAGTGAAAATAATCACAAATAGACTGCTATTAAATGGGGTCTTTCCATGTTAAAGAGACTCTGGCACGCGGAAAGATATAATTAACTCTGATACCACAGTGTTTGTGTGTATTGGAGCAGCCCAGTTAGTAGGCAGACTGTCCTTGACTTCCTCTAAACTCTGCCAGTTTTATTCTCTCCTCAGAATCTCTGTGAAGTTAATCCTTTTAGAGTTATCACCTCCACAGCAGACCCCGCTCGCCTCCTGCCTCTCCAAGACACAGAGAGTCTTTCCCAAGACACAGAGCAGGCAGATTAACCCACAAGAGAGAGAAACGATGCTCTGATACAGGAGGGATGGACGGCTGCACAGTAATCCTACAAAGACAAATGTTATTCTAAGGAGCGAGTGAACGCTTTCTTTTGATGCTGTTTAGAGAATTCGTAGAGTGTAGAATAAGCTTGAAGGACGTTTTGAGGGCTTGTTTATGTGGGTCAAAAACAACATGAGAGATTATGTAATTCTTACTAGAGTTTCTCTCTGAAGTGTAAGAGGTGTTTGAGGCATAGACAAGTGGATCTGATTCCTGAGGGAGGAGACATGGTTACTATAAACTCCTCGTCAGAGAGACAACAGGACAAAAATATCTTCTTGTGTCTGCTAATGGGACAAAAATATCTTGTATTGAAACATTTTGATGTACCATGCAATGTTCAAGTCTATCTGTAAGCATTTTAAGGCAGCTATTTTTGTTTGATTTGTTGTACTTTTTATATTTATGACAATTAAGTTATCCCTTTGTGAGGGACCCCCTCAATAAAATATAAAGGCTGTTATTTTTTACATTTGTAAATGTACAGGTGGCACAATAGCTCAGTGGTTAGCACTGTGGTCACCTCACAGCAAGAAGGTTGCTGGTTCGAGTCCCAGCTGAGTCAGTTGACATTTCTTTGTGGAATTAGCATGTTCTCGCCATGTTCGCGTGGGTTTCCTCCGGGTGCTCCGATTTCTTCACAGGCCAAAGACATGCGCTATAGGTGAATTGAATAAACTTTAATGGCCGTAGTGTATAAGTGCGTATGTGAGTGTGTATGGGTGTTTCTAGTACTGGGTTGTGGCAGGAAGGGCATTTGCTGCGTAAAACATAGTTGGCGGTTTATTCCGCTGTGGCGACCCCTGATATTTAAGGGACTAAGCCGAAAGGAAAATGAATGAATGAATGAATGTATATGTACAATAACACTGTCATGATCACCAGCAATCCACTCCTGGCAGATTGCTGGTGAACTACACATCGCATTACACAATACAATTCCCATCATGCCGTTTCACACACACTGTTTGCTGTTCACCACTGATGACTCACACATAGCTGAATCCCGTCATCACTGATCATCTGGATTACTTATACCCCACACATACACCAGTTCAGGACTGAGTCTTTGTTTGCAGTCATCGTGTTAGTTTTGTTTGCTATTTGTTTTCGCCTGCATTGTTCCTGATCTTAGTTTTGTTTTATTCTGACCGCTGCCTATAGTTTTTGACCTGTTTTCGACTATGTTTTGGATGCCCTGTATGTACCTGTTTTGACCATTGCCTGCTTACACGAATACTCTTATTATATTGCAGTTGGATCCTTACTTTTGTTGTCCAAAATTCATCTCACCACATGACAAACACATCCTGATAGAAAAAGAAAAAAGATAGTATCATGAAAGATTTAGAAAATGTATGTCATTGTAGGCAGGTGGCGTAGTGGGTAGCACGTTCGCCTCAGAGCAAGAAGGTCGCTGGTTCGGCTGGGTCAGTTGGCGTTTCTGTGTGGAGTTTGCATGTTCTCCCCGTGTTCGTGTGAGTTGCCTCCGGGTGCTCCGGTTTCCCCCACAAGTCCAAAGACGTGGTATACTGGAAACCCTAATAAGTTGACAGAATTAAATTAATAGTACTAAGTTTGTTGAACTGAACAGATTAAGTATAGTTCATAAGTGTGTGTAATAATATACAATGAAAAAATGTTTAAATAAATTTTAAACAAAAAATAAGTAGCCATTTATTCACGCTATGATGAATAATTATACCTGAAGCCATTTGTTTTCTGATTTGAAAAAAAAAGCCTTGCACTTAAAAGGTTGTACATATTAGAATTTTACAGTCAAGACTACATTTATGAAAATGACCATTTTTTTTCAGAGGATTAATTATGATTTTGAGCTCACTACACTTGAATCTTAAGTTTATTCTTAAGCATTTTCATGGTACATAGATTAAATTAACTCATATTTTTACGTGATAGGACCAAAATGCAAAATATTGAGTTATGTTCAGCCAACTTTACTTAATTGTTTAAGTAAAGAAAACATTAGGGTTTACAGTGTATAGGTGAATTGAATAGACTAAATTGTCCGTCTAAAGTCTATGTGGGTGAATGAATGTGTATGGATGTTTCCCAGTGATGGGTTGCAGCTGGAAGGGCATCCGCTGCATAAAACATATACTGGATAAGTTGGCGGTTCATTCAGCTTTGACGACCCAGGATTAATAAAGGGACTAAGCCGAAAAGAAAATGAATGAATGAATAAATGAATGTCACTGTAATATAGTGTTATTATCATTACTTACATTCTATTATAATTTGATTGATTGATTGATTGATTGATTGATTGATTGATTGATTGATTGATTGATTGATTGATTGATTGATTGATTGATTGATTGATTGATTGATTGATTGGAAACCCTTTTTTACAGCACATAGACAAACATTTAAGAACTTCATATACTTGCAGAATTCTTATTCAAACCCTATTTAAACTACAAGAGGGATGGAGGTTTAGCAGTCTTACAGACAGTCTGCTTGAATGTGTGTCACTCAGAAAGTTCCCGCTTTTTCTCTTTTTTTAGCTGATTGTTCCATGTGAAAATGTAGAGGCGGTGAGAGCAGCCTGAGCCTTTCAGCAGCACCGCAAACCCCTGTCAGAACATTGTTTGATAAACTGATCTCATTCATCACAGATTCTCTTCGGACAGTGAATGCATGCATTGATTGTGGCACATTGTGTTAAAATATAAATACTGTTTAGGACTGGCTGATGATGGTTGGGGAATTTGTTGTACAGGAACAGGTGGATGTGAAGCAAATCACTGGACAAGACTGAGTTAATTTCACATAATGTTTAGTCCACATGAAGCCATGAACAACAAAAACCGGGTTATTCTACAGTATTACTAAAGTCCTACCGAAAGCCTCAATATTTCAAAAGAAATTTCATGTGTTATGCTGTTTTGCATATGCTAAGAAAGCCTTCATATGCTGCTCTTGGATCATGTGAATTACTATTATTTTTCATCTCATTTAATTTATTCTAAATACTTTGAAAGAGTATATCATTCAGAGCTGAAAAAAAAAAAAAACTTTAAAGGGTCTGACAGGACCTGAGATGCCTCTGGTAAATACAGTCTAGGCAAGACATCAAATTTTAATGAGAACAACATCTTCACAGAGTGCTTTAAACACACTGCATAAGTAAAAACTGCATGAGTAAAAAAGTAAAAAATAAGTAAAATGAAATATTTTTGTGGTTTCTTTGATTTTAGTACTTAGTTTTATGACTTTAAATAGTTATGTTTAAAAGAGTTAAAAGAGTTATGTTTTAGATATACATTAAATTACCTGTCAAAAATTTTGTCGTCGATCCCAGTTGTAAGAGCAACAAATAATAAATTGACTTTGACTTTATATTCTATACTGTACATTCTTTCTGTTAAGTGACAAGACTTTTGTCTAAGCAAAGTCACCAAATAATTAACTATAAGTCAAATTATTATTGTTTTAGGATCAAAACTTGGATAGGCAACAAAGAGCAAAAATTATTTATTATATAAAGTTTAAAAAATTACAAAAAATGATAGTAAAACAATTAAATGGAATGTCAGTCAAGTCCAGGGATGTTCAAGTCAAGAACTGGAATGTTTTCAGCTTCCAGGAATAATGTACAAATCCTTGCAACATATTGTATGGCTGTAAGATGTCCACTCAAGTCAACAATGTTACAATGATAAGTTACAATGATTACCTGCAGTCAGGTTGAGACCCCAATGAGGATGACAAACATAAAGATGTTAGTGTTGCAACAGCGTGACTGGTCTCAGATGATCTGGGAGGTGAAAATGCTAGATGTGTATGGAATCATTTTTGTGCCAATAAGAATGAACGTAACTTTATAAAACTGAAGGTAACTTTCCAAGAAACGATCAAAAATATGCCACTGCAAAAGAAGAAAAACACAATGAAAACAAAAAAATGAACTCAGTCACACGAATTTAACATGCTCTTCAAATATGCTTCATTCTTTGTTAATGATTTTCAAAGAATCGTTTTCGCGAATCATGGATTTTGAATGCGTTGCCACAGTTTTCGCTTACGCTTCGTAAATTTTCGTTTGCTGTTTTGGCACAAACTTCTCGTGGGGGTGGGCTTAACAGCGATCTACATGGATTGGCTAATGAGCTTTTGATGGACAGTTGCTCTCTGACCTGGAAGCACAGACGGTGACGTCAGTGGCGCGCATATCGGAAAGTTGTTGCGGTGTGCAATACGTCGTGCTTTATGTAAAAAAAGAGTTTAATATCGTTTGTAAGGCCATTTCCTCTGAAATCTGTATGCTTTTTAGAAATAATAATAATAATAATTCATTGATTTCCGTTTGTTCCCTTAGTCCTGTTTCTACTGTTATTGGATGTATCTGTTTCTCCACTAAAAAATCCAATCATAAAATCAGATCTTTATTTTTAGACCTGGTCATCTCAAATCCTTCTTATATTTCTTATTGGAACAATCTCTTTGATGATATTAAATGGTCATATGTCTGGTCACTCCCCCAGAAATATTTTTTAACAAATAAAATTAAAGAAATTTCTTTTAAAATTATTCACAGGTTTTACCCAGTTAAACAATTTTTACAAAAGTTCAAAAATGATATTGACATCTCTTGCTCTTTCTGTGAGACTTCTTCTGAATCTGTTGCTCACTTGTTTTGGGAGTGTCCCTTTGTTAAATCGTTTTGGTCTGATGTTAATTCTCTAATTGTCCAAAACGTTTGTGGTGATTTTTCTTTAACCAATAAACATGTTGTTGTGGGGTTTTATAATAAAGGTAAACACTTTCATAATTCATCTTTTTGCATAAAGCACATTTTATTTATTGTAAAGTTTTTTATACTCAAATGCAAATATACTCAATGTAAGCCAAATTTTTTATTTTTTAAACGAAAACTGATACTTTATTTAAAAACCATCACACACTCTCACAACAAAAAAGCTATTAAAACTTATAAAACTTGTGCTTTATTTAATATTCTGCAATAATTTGTTTTATGTCATGTGCCCTCAAGTATTTTTCCCTTTTTTTTGTTTGTTTCATTTTCTTTCTCGTTGTCTTTCTGTGCTTTACCTATATTATATTTGTTATAAAATTCTTATATTTCTCTTGTCCCAAAAAGTAATATTTCTATTGATTGTACCATATTTCTTTGTTCTGTATCTGTATTTGTTGTAATGCATTGTTATTATTGCAATAAAAAAAAAAAAAAAAACGTTGTGCTTTATGTTAAGTATTAATGTTAGTATTTTACCTTCTTTACATCCTCAATTTCATGATCAATTTTAACAAATAAAAATACTTACAGGTTGTGACTCCACAGCTCCTTCTATTATGGTTGGAGCTGCTCCTTTTTTGAGGTGTTTTAGATGAATCCAGATTCCAGCACTAAACTGGGAGAGATTCTGGAAGCTGTCCTTTGTCAAATGCTAGCTATATATATTTTTATAATTCTCTGGAACATATTTAAAATTAAACTGTAAGCACTTTTGCTCTTTGTGTTGTGTCCTTTCGAAGCCCAAATACAGAAACAGAACAAGCTCTGTGGAAATAGCAGCGTTTGGAAGACATTTTACCTTTCTCTGCTATAACATTACAGCGCCTCTGATCATGCCCCTTCACTGCGGTGTGTAAACGTGTGGTGAATGCACACAACCGGAAGCCCCTTGTGATCTCATTAACCCGCATGTATTATTTTTTAGTCCCCAAACTTCGTTCACTGTAGGCTTAAGTTAACTCTGTAAAAGCCGATTACTCCCTTTGCATTGAACTTTGAGCATATTACATTCAGAGATGTTGTTTATGTTCACATTACACTAACTAAAGTTTTAAATATGATATCATAGTGGATTATCCAGAGAGAAACAGACCTTTAGCATACATAGAAAAAGTTTTAGATCTTGAAATGAGAGCAAAACACAAAAGTGTTGTGTTTATATTTTTGTTGAGTGTATTGTTTGGTGAACATATATTTTTAATTTAAGATACATTTTTTTTGCCTTTATTTATTTTTAATAAGTATAAACACTTTAGAGATGGCAAATAAAGTAAAATAGAGGATGTCATGTAACACCACAGATGTTTATATATACAAGTTAATCTAATTTATTTTAAAGGGGAAGTTATTTTTATGTGTAAATGGCCCTGTTTCTTTCATAAGCAGCTGTCTTCAGCTCACATGCACTTATATAACTAACCCAGCTTTTGCCGCAACCAGGTAAACAGCAAACCAGGGGAGCCCTTTATCCAGACAACAATGGAAACGTCGCTGCTCTCCTCGACCACCGCAGCATCTAACAGTATAATCACTCAAAAATGACGTGTGGCGGCTCCTCAAATGGCGTAGTCCAGGCAACACGACCCCCGGCCCGACTCACACATGCATTTTATAAAGAGCTGTTATTTTAAGCTCCGCAACAGAAAAGAAAAGTCGCCTGTGCTTTCTGCTCTCAGTCTGTGAATCATGAGAGATGCTTGCAAATCTGTAATTGCGTTTCTGGGTTTTAAAGGATGTTACTAGTGTGATTCAGTGGTTCCTTCACGAGCTTCATTTAGAGTGCGGCTGCAGACAAGGAGCTCATGCAGCATCAGGATTTCCAAAGACAGCTGAGGAGCACACATCTATCACGTCTATCACTAATGGAAAAACATTAACCCAAGAGAGAAAATCAGACTACTGCCATCAATAGATTCAAACCCATGTGAACTTCACAGAACAAAACAAGTTTTTTGGCATACAGCCCAGCTAGCAAAATTCATGTGGCTCAAATCCGGCCCACATACTGCCTGAAATGATGGCACTTGGGCGGTCCGCTCCTATTTGCCAGATCTGGGCCACAATTAAGGCATAGTAATACCACATATCAGCCAGAATTCAACCAAATTAACCAGAACTGACCCTATTCTGGGCCACAGTTTGCTTTTATTCTGGCCCAGATCCGGACCACATACTGATTGGAATGATGGCTCCGGTGTGGTCCTTTCCAGTTAGTCAGATCTGGGCCACAAAAACGCCAAAGCAATACCACATATCAGCCAGAATTCAACCAAATGAACCAGAACTGACCCTTTTCTGGGCCACAGTTTGCTTTTATTCTGGCCTAGATCTGGTCTACACCACTACATACTTACATCCGGACCACATACTGAACCCACATATCAAAATATCTCAGCTCTGGCCCACTCAATCAGCTTTTGCTTGGCCCAGATGCTGCAGTGAATTACGGTATAGACAAGGGCCAAACGTTCCAGACCAGGGCCAGACATGGACCATATCTGGGCCAAGTCTCAGCCAAGTTAATAACCCATAACTGAGCCTGAACTGGGCCAGATATGTTGGTGTGTCATGACTGCAATGAAATTTATAAACCCATGAATCATTGCACTTTTGTCATGCTATGGGCATGCTTTTTTCTGGAAGCGACCTGATTGGTAGAATTTGTTTCTTTATTTGAAAATAATAAAAATGTATTTTAAATGTGGGTCAAGATAGGCCAAACTTACATGGCCCACATATCAATTAACATCTGGGCCAAATACTAGATTTTACATCTGGCCCAAGTGTTGTGTGGTGCCTTAAAAACAGTGCCACCTCCGCCAAACAAGGGACATGTTTGGCCCACATGCTGTATGCCAGTACTGGATGAATGGCTGCTGTGCCAGATTTTATTCTATCTGGGCCAGAATTCTTTGCTACCTGAGAATGGAATGATGGCTCTAGGGGGGTCCGCTCCTGTGTGTACAGATCTGGACCACAAATTAGCCATACTACCCATATCTGCCATGTCAAAGAGCAATGGTGTGACCCCTATAATTATCAAATCATCGTTGTACTTTATCTTTACCAAAAGTGACCTATCATATGTTTTAGGATAACAGTAGCCTTGAGCTCACAGCTGCTTTGATCTCACACCATCTTTAGTCAGAGATACTCACTGATATTTGCCATATCTCATCTGGGTCACTATAGGCTCATAGCCTCATTAGCCAGAACTTACTGTGCCGAATATTTACCAAAAGAGATCCACATATGTTTTAAGATAACTGGGCCACATTTGCCATATCTTCTCTGGACCACTATAGGCTCAAATCCACATTAGCTAGAGCTTATTGTGCCGAATATTCGCCAAAAGTGGCCCACATATGTTTTAAGATAACTGGGCCACATTTGCACCAACACATGGCAGCCACTTTGGGTTTAGACCCAGATTACCCTTAAATGCCTATGCCACATTTTTGCCAACTGTGGCCCACATTTGTCCAACATCATTTGGGCCAAATTTACTATTTTCCACATGGGCCACATTTAGGCAAATATTCAGATTCCATTTTGCCATACGTGCCAAATCTTTGCCTTAAATGGCCCATATATGAATGGGAATCTTTGGCCCTTTTTTGCCATTGTACAGGTGGGCCACTTCAGGCTCACATTCATTTTGTCTGGGCTGAAGGAAGACCACCAGTGCCACATAATTGCCTAAAGTGGCCCACATTTGTATGCTATCTGGAAGTGAAACTTAAAGGTGGAATAGGTGATTGTCTTCAGAAATAATTATTGTTATGCTGGTTGAAAATCTCTGCACATCCTGATAGCAATCATTAAAGTAAGTGGTCTAAATATATGTATATTGTTTTTTAAATTCTGTGGAAGACGTAGGACCAAGAAAAGTTCATCCAATAAAAACATCCGTTCTGAACATTATGATAGGCTGTGCTACCTGTCTGTCAAAATAAGTAATTCCATACCTCTTTGCACCCTGTTTGCACAGAAAGGATTACAGTACTATAGTTGGCGCAGAAGGCCCCTATTGGCCCTTATCTATCAGCTGATAACTACTGATTAGGCCCGTTCAATCGAGTGATAACATTCGAATCGGCTGATTATGCATTATTTTACATGCATGTAGTTGATCAGTCTGTTATTTTTCAGTGAGAAGTGGTCATTCTAGGACATCTTCATTCTATCAGAGATAAAACATGAAAAGCAGACAATGATGCAGCTCTGAACATGCAGTAATTTCTTATTTTGCTGCTTTATATGCTAATTTGTCACATTAAGTCTTGCCAGAAACTGTGATCTTACAGTCTGGCTGTGAGAAGCTGAAGTCTGATGTGTATTTATTAAGGATAAACAAATGCTTTAAGCTCAGTGTGTGACAGCATCCCTCCCTCCAGAGACGCAGAACTCCTCTTTCACCTCTGTTATCTCCTCTGGCCTGAAAAAGACTGGGTTTCCTTTCTCTTAATGATCACTTTGGGGGCTGCTTCACACTTGTCATCTCCTCTTAAATTATTCTGACCTTGAACTCAGTACTGTAGGCGTGCAGTCCATTGGGATGCTGTAAAAGACTCCCTGGAAGGTCGTTTTCCCTCAGGGTTTTTCTGACTGAGTCTGCATTGTTGTTATTTTAGGTGCAACTGAAGAGAAATTGATATTATTTCACAAACTACATAATAATCCTCTATGGTTAACTAAGACTGCTTGGATGCTGGAAATTTGTGTTTTAAGTGTGTTTACTGTGCGGTATTGATCCATTCTTATCCATGTTCTCGCTGTCCAGGCACTTTTATGGTATAATGTGTGTTTTCTCTGGGCACCAGATTGAGGTTAATCAATTTCAGAGCAAGACTTGGAGCTTTAATCACTGCCGTAGATCCTAGAGAGATCTCTAGATCTGCCTCGTGTGCTACAGAGAAAGAAGAGAGAGAGAAAAGATTTCAGTGACTAGGATAGGTTTAGGAGTTTAAGAAAATAAATAATACTATAAGAAAAAAAGATGTAATAGTGCATCAGGCCATCTCACAAAACACTGTAAATGAACAAACAAATGAAAAAAATATGGGTAATAATAATAATAATATTAAGTAATAGAGAATCTGTGTGTGCAGAAATCCGTTGATTTTTAGCCCATCATTGAGTCTATTTTTTTACTTGTGTAAATGTGTGTAAATTTAGATTCAGTTGTTCAATTAATTTCAGTAATGTTATCGACTAATATAAAAATGTTCATATGATTTATTTACAATACAGTTTGGAAAGTAATATTTTCTGTCTTTTAGTAGATCTATTATATGAGACTTGATTTGTTTACCAAATAAATGGATCAAGTTTGGATTTGCATTGTAAACATTAAATAAAAGGTTTTTTAAAAATATTTCCCAAATGATGTTTAACAGAGCAAGGCAATTTTCACACTATGTCTGATTTTAAATTTTTTAAAAACCATTTTAAGGTGAAAATTATTAGCCCCTTTAAGCATTTTTTTTTATCGATAGTCTAGAGAACAAACCATCATTATACAATAACTTGCCTAATTACCCTAACCTGCCTAGTTAACTTAATTAACCTAGTTAAGCCGTTAAATGTCACTTTAAGCTGTATAGAAGTGTCTTATAAATTGAAGTGTCTTATATATTAAAAATATCTAGTCAAATATTATTTACTGTCATCATGGCAAAGATAAAATAATTCAGTTATTAGAAATGAGTTATTAAAACTATTATGTTTAGAAATGTGTTGAAAAAATATTCTCTTCGTTAAACAGAAATTGGGGAAAAAATAAACAGGGAGGCTAATAATTCAGGGGGGTTAATAATTTTGATTTCAACTGTATATTAAGTTTTTAGTTATGATACTCCCAAAATCATTTCGCATAAATCTGCAGAATTTTTTACAAAATTCTCAGCAGAAATCACAAAAAATGTCCGCAGATTCTGTCTGGTCCTAGAAATAGAAAATAAATATAGGGATTCTGGGGCTCTCTGTACAAAAATAATTAAATAATTGAATACAAAAAACATAATTAAATAAATTAGCCAAGATTTGTTAAATAATGAACTAAAAATATCAGAAATAGAAAGATTATACATTTAAATTCATGTGAAATATCGAAGAAGAAAAAAAAAAATCAAACAAAATTTTCAACAAAATTTGATACTTTTTGTTACTCTTGAATTTTGCTCTTTTTACATTTTTTTATTTAATATTTGTCCTCAACATATAAATTTGGTTGTACTCATTTTGGACCGTTATCATAAGCTATTTTGTTAGATAAGCTCCAGATTAGATTGGCTTCAGTACTGACTAATCTAATGTACACAAATTTAATAATGTAAAGCTTCCCATAGAACAATATTCAATTAAATTGAGAGGATCTGAGTTTATTTATATATGCTGAGCACTGTATATATATATATATATATATATATATATATATATATATATATATATATATATATATATATATATATATATATATATATAGCCTCGGCCGGGTCAGTTGGCATTTCTGTGTGGAGTTTGCATATTCTCCCTGCTAAGCGTGGGTTTGCTCCGGTTTCCCCCACAGTCCAAAGACATGTGGTACAGGTGAATTGGTTAGGCTTAATTGTACGTAGTGTATAGGTATGAATGAGTGTGTATTGATGTTTCCCAGAGATGGGTTGTAGCTGGAAGGGCATCCGCTGCGTAAAACATGTGCTGGATAAGTTGGCGGTTCATTCCGCTGTGGCGACCCCAGATTATTAAAGTGTATAAGCCAAAAAGAAAATGAACTAATATATATATATATATATATATATATATATATATATATATATATATATATATCCATTGATTAAAATGAGGTTAAGATTTAAGATGGATGCACATCTAAATCACTTTCAAATTCACACATATAAATATATATTCTCTAATAACCCCATCAGGCTCATTTTTTGTTTATCAGCATTATTTCAGATAAAGATTTGATATGATTTCACTTGTCTGCAGGGAGAATTATTCAGTGATAAAATAAATTAAAATACCATTCAGGGACTGCAAAAACCACAGCAGTGCTGTATAAAAGAATAAACATGATATAAATAAAACCAATCAAACAAGAAACAGCGTGAGCCTCCAGTTTTGAGTATTATATTTTCACATTAGATTATATGATATAAATCAGTCCTTCTTGTATATGTGCCATATAAGCAATTTCACACCCAAACTCTGAACCACTATTGATTACAAGTCAAATGAAAGTCAAAATCACCTTTTCATGTAGGTAACTTTAAAGACAAACGTTCCTCCACTGCCTGAAGGGACTACAGTTTACAAGCACTTCTTCCATGCCTGAAGTGTAAAGGTGACCTTATAAACAGCAGGAGCAGGACTGAAGGAAACTCCTCAAAGAAGCACAAAGACATGCAGCGTTCAGTCTCGGTCTGAATTCAGAGCATTCAGAGTCTCGCTGCGGAGAAGCAGACTGGTATTTTCAGTCACGGCCGCTATTAAAACGTAAATGTCAAGAGGACACCAGGAAGTCAGAAAAGACGGGGAACGAATGCAAGTTTATTGCTGAGTAAAGGCATCCCAGGAACTGTAGATTATAGTTATTCAGTTCATTTCAGCACAAGTTTATTTGTATAGCACTTTTCATGATAACTATTATTCCAAAGCAAGCTTGAAGGTTATTACAATCAAAATCAGAAAAACTTAAGGTGTGGATAGGGTGCAGTCATATACTTACCGGCCACTTTATTAGGTACACCGTCGCGAATTTCTAATCAGCCAATCACATGGCAGCAACTCAATGCATTTAAGCATGTAGACATGGTCAAGACAATCTGCTACAGGTCAAACCGAGCATCCGAATGGAGAAGAAAGGTTTAAATGACTTTGAAAGAGCCATGGTTGTTGGTGCCAGACGGGCTGATCTGAGTATTTCAGAAACTGCTGATCTACTGGGGTTTTCACACACAACCATCTCTAGGGTTAACAGAGAATGATCTGAAAAAAGAAAATATTCAGTAAGCGGCAGTTCTGTGGGCGCAAATGCCTTGATGCCAGAGGTCAGAGGAGAATGGCCAGACTGCTTCAAGCTGATAGAATTGCAACAGTAACTCAAATAACCACTCGTTACAACCGAGGTATGCAGAAGAGCATCTCTGAACATACAACACATCGAACCTTAAGATGGATGGGTTACAGCTGCAGAAGACCACACCGGGTGCCACTCCTGTTATCTAGGAACAGGATACCGAGGCTACAATCCACACAGGCTCACCAAAATTGCACAATAGAAGATTGGAGAAACGTTGCCTGGTGTGATGAGTCTCGATTTCGGCTGCAACATTCGGATGGTAGGGTCAGAATTTGGTGTCAAAAACATGAAAGCATAGATCTATTCTGCCTTGTATCAACAGTTCAGGCTGGTGGTGATGTAATAGTGTGGGGGTTATTTTCTTGGCACACTTTGTGCCCATTAGTACCAATTGAGAATTGTATCAATGCCAAAGCCTACCTGAGAATCGTTGCTGACCATGTCCATGCCTTTACGACCACAGTGTACCCAACTTCTAATGGCTACTTCCAGCAGGATAATATATATAATCCTGGCATAGATATGCCACGAATAATTAAGGCAGTTTTAAAGGTAAAAGGGGGTCCAACCTGGTACTAGTAAGGTGTATCTAATAAAGTGGCCGTTGACTGTACAGTATAATGTACTTTTTCAAAAAGGTGATATCCCTCTTTTTTTTTTTTTTTTTTGAGCGGTAATCCAACTTTATATATACGATAGTTGACTACACATAAAGGTACGAAATTTTGCAAAAGAGGTATTTAAGGTTAAAAAGCAGAACATGTGTTATGTTATTTTATTGAGTAAAATAAACATGGAGTGTTTATAAGAAATAAGTCTGGTTCATATAACTGATCATGAAGATTTGCTGATAAGGAAGTATCTCTTATGATTATCAATTTTGAAAACAGTTGTGATCTCCTAAAAATGCTGCTTATCTACCAAAACTGTAAAATAGTTATGAATTACAATGGGTTTATGTTGACAGAATGCATAAATGCTTAATGAGATAAAATGTGTATGTACAGTATGTGTGAGAAGATCTGTACATGTGTGTGTGTGTGCGCGTCTGTGTGTGCGCATGTGTGTTAAACTCTAAAGCATTTAATAGGACTGTCTATTTTCAGTGAAGAAGCACGTGGGCATGGCGAGAGGTTAATGAAGCAAGGGAAGACTTGTCTAAATTATTCACAACATCAATCTATCACTGACCTCCAACTGCCCACAGATATTAATTCCACCACCTATTTGAGAAGATGATGCTAGCTTTATGGTACCATTGGTCAGTTTAAATGAAGGCAAGACACTATTCATTTTGAGCTACGCAAGTCATAACCGCTGGAATTAGCCCAGCTATACAGTGTACACAACTATAAAAGAGGATGCTTCAATCGCACAACAAGAATTTGTGGATGTTAGATCAGGTTTATTTTGTAGAGTAACTTACCTATATTGGATCTCTATACATCAGCATATATTTGCCTGTTTGGTGGGCATCCTGCCACATACACGTATGTCTATACATCTATATAAATATTAAAATTAAGCTTGAGTGGCGCAGTGGGTAGCGCTGTCGCCTCACAGCAAGAAGGTTGCTGGTTCAAGCCTCGGCTGGATCAGTTGACATTTCTGTGTGAAGTTTGCATGTTCTCCCCATGTTTGCATGGGTTTTCTCCGGGTGCTATAGGTAAATTGGGTAAGCTAAATGGGCATAGTGTATGTGTGCGAGTAGGTTCCCAGTGATGGGTTGCAGCTGGAAGGACATCCGCTGCGTAAAACATATGCTGGATAAGTTGGCGGTTCATTCCGCTGTGGCACCCCCCCTTTAATAAAGGGACTACACCGAAAAAAAATGAATGAAAGAAAATTAAGTTTTGAATGTTTGTCATCTAATTTAATTAAGTTATCACCCTAAAAAGACAATATTTGTGGTAATACAGCCTATAAATATAGTTAGGCTTCTAGACCACTCGCGAATGTGCCCATTCACTTTCATTTTCACCATGATTTTGGGAGCAGGAAAGCAGAAGGCTTTTTCACAACACTGAATATGCTGTTTGAAAGACATCTGAAGTAAAGTTATGTTTTCGCCAACAGAAAGGTATGTTTTTGTTAGCAGGAAGTTGCTAGGCAACAGAGGCAGACATATTTAAAAATCACAAAGTGAAACGCATGTGGTAAATAAAGGTAGAAATACTAATAGATTTTATGTGTTTTGCAATTTTAATTAAATAACAATGTTAAAAAAAATGCACATATTTAGGAAAAGTCGTATGGTATTATAGATATGCATAATGCTGCATATTTTCAGGCAAATTATGCATAAACATAACCAACATAGGCTCCTTCTGAAAACGTAGCCCTATATACGTTTCTGGAGATTGCGAATTATGTAGCCAGACGTACGTATGGCTGCATTTCATTTTTAAAGTAAACACTACGTGGTGGTATGACACTGTTCCTTTTCACACTTACGAGCTGACCGCTTACCTACGTATGGACGGCTTTCCCGCTGTTACCAGTTTGTCCAGTTAGCTCTCCATGTACATCAGTGGACTTAAGATGCAAAGAGGAGATGACCACAATAACGGGGTTTGAGTTTGGTGAAGAACGGTTCCAAAAAGCAGGTGAGACAGAATCCCAAAAATCCCCAAAAATTAAATAAATGAGTAAATAACAGGGTGAGAATGTGGTAATGTGGATTGCTTTTTAAATTTGTGGGTTGGGTTTAGGGAAGGGGGTGGGCGGGTCAATCTGTGCTTTTAAAAACACTTTTGGTTGGGTTTAGGGAAGGAGGAGGGTGGGTCAGTCGATCGGTCAGTTAGTCAGTCAGTCAGTCAATCAACCATGGGTCAGTCACTAGCGGCCTCTGGTGGACTTACGCAGGAAAAGCAGGTGCAAATGGCACTCGCGAGAGAAATTTGAGATCTGAAAAAGCATACACAGTACCCTCTGGTGCATTTGTGAAAACAAAAACTGCAAAACAACGTGCCTCCTGGGACGTATTTGGTGGTCTCCAGAAATATATATAGAGGTACGTTTTCAGAATGATCCTGGGTTGAACATAACACTCTGTAAAAACCTTCAGAATACAGATATGGATCAAAAGTCTAGTGGAGATGTATGGCTCAGTGGAGGAGAGAATTTTTTTTTTGAGAAAGCAGCTTTTACGAGTTGTATTTCAAAACCTATAGACAGTCTGAAATCGTGAGACATTAGAAACACTTTAAAATGTATTTAGGCTTTTCTTTACATAACAAAACACTCTCAAAATTAGCAGGTGCATGAAAAACAATGATTTAGCTTTTTTGATGGATGATTAGTCAGCGTTCAAACTGTGAGGTCTGGAGAATATGCAGTGGATCAGCTCTAGATTTGTCTGTGTCTAGTGTCTGAAGCAGTTGCTGTCGGTCTATGGGGCAGCACTATCAATGAACAGTCAAGGGTTTTCTTTGTGCAAGGAGTGAATCTGTGTGGGCTCTGGAGAAGCTCTGAGAGCAGGGACTCCTCATGCTGAGGTCTGCACACACTCCTCACATCATTTTACAAACCACCACTGAATGTTTGGCTTTACTCTGACTTCTTTTTAAAATACAAAGCAGCTTTTAACTTTATTTGAGCTCTGTTACTTTCAGATAACACAGAAACAATAGGTGCCAGTCTAAAAATGCACAGTACAAGTTATTGGTTAATTAACAGTTTCCCCTATCTTGTAATTCACAGCTGTTTTCCCGGTTTTTACGTGTTTGAATTGCTACCGGACCTTGATTTCTGCTCTGACAACTTTTGCTGTTCGTTTAAAAAAAAAGTGTCTTTTTATATTTTTAGCATGGTTACTAAATTATAATACAAAACTGAGCTGCCAGTTATTTTACCTGCTTATTTCTATACATATTGTTTCTTATATAATATATTCATTCATTCATTTTCCTTCGGCTTAGTCTCTGATTTGTCAGAGAATGATCTCCCAACTATTCCAGCATATGTTTAACACCGCGAATGTTCTTCCAGCCACAACCCAGTACAGGGAAACACCCATACACACTCACATAAACCCATACCCATACACCACAGCCAATTTAGTTTACCCAATTCACCTACTGCGTATCTTTGGACTGTGGGGGAAACCGAAGCACCCGGAGGAAAACCATGTGAACATGAGGAGAACATGCAAACTCCACACAGAAATGCCTCCCGGCCCAGCCGGAACTCAAACCAGCAACCTTCTTGCTGTGAGGTGACCATTGTGCCTTCCTTATATAATATATTGTTTTTTTAAATATAAAAAAGACAGTAAATTACATTTTGTTAAACTTTTCAACATCTAAAGTTGTTGGAGTATCATGCATTTAAAAAAAAAAAGAAAAAAAAAAAAAACCTGTGAACCACAAAATTCAGGAAATTGTTAATTAACAAATGTTTTTTACAGTGTAAAGTTCTGGCAAACACAGATTAGTCCCATAACATTCTAGGCAGTTTCCATATTTACAAGTTTGCCAATAATTTGCTAATAATTACTTAACATTGTTACATTTTCCTGTCAGATCAAGTTGAGTTCTGTTTAATAACTTGCACTGTCCTAAAGAGCACACTCAAAAACCAGATATTTTCATTTACATTTAAACCTAAAAATGCATGTTGCAAATGAGTATGTCGTAAGACTTTAAACAGCTTTTAAATTGAGACAGAATAACTTTTTTTGGACAAAAGATATAATTGTTTGCTATCTGGGTTTCCATTACCCCGTGTTATTATGCATTTTGAAGTACAACATGAGAAACAAGTGATGGAAACACCTAATTTCAATAGGAATCACATAATTCAAAAAAGTTCTTACACTTGCTTGATGTGGTTTTGGACCTATAGGTTTTAGAAAAAGGGTTAATGTGAATAATGGGAGATTAATAAGTTAATAAGCAGTTTCTGTATTTTCTGATTCACACGTGTTTTCTATTCATTTACGGTTGTAAATTGCATTATTGGACCTTGATTTCTGCTCTATCGACTTTTGATGTTGAAAATTCAACTCAACAGTTTAACAAAGTGACTTTTAATGAGATTTTAGTTTAGTTATTCTATAATATATAGAGAAATAGGGCAACGCAATGGCGCAGTACGTAGTGCTGTCGCCTCAGAGCAAGGAGGTCGTTGGTTCGAGCCTCGGCTGGGTCAGTTGTTGTTTCTGTGTGGAGTTTGCATGTTCTGGAGTGGAGTTTATGGAGTTTGCATGTTCGGGAGGAAATGTTCCCATGGGTTTCCTCCCAAGTTCTCCAGTTTCCTCCACAGTCCAAAGACATGTGATACAGCTGAATTGGGTAAGCTAAATTGTCTGTAGTGTATGAGTGTGAATGAGTGTGTGGATGTTTCCCAGAGATGGGTTGTGGCTGGAAGGGCATCCGCTGCATAAAACATGTGCTGGATAATTTGGCAGTTCATTCCGCTGTGGCAATCCTGGATTATTAAAGGGACTAAGCCGAAAAGAAAATGAATAAATGCATATAGAGAAATAAGTGTGTAAAATAACAGAAAATGTAGTGGTATTTATTACAAGGTTTTTGTACCATATTATACAACACCAGCCCAGATAAAACTGAAATATATCACTTTCAACTAATAGAAACATTAATAAAAGTCACATTTTTGAGCTTTTCAAGGTTTTTGGAAAAAAGTCTCATAATGCAATTCAAAAGTATAAATAAACAGGGAATATTTTAAAATAAAAACATGAATCACAAAATACACAAAAATGCTGATTTATGGATATTTTTTAAAGTCCATGTGGATAGTCTCTATAATGCGTGCCTTGATTACACCTGGTTACTAGGTTACCAATACTACAGTGAGCTGCTCTAACCCCTTGACTGAAATGAATCTACTGTAATTCGCAAACGTGTTGAGTAAATGCAGCCAAATGTTGTTGTTATAAAAGCAAAAGAGGGACAAACCAAACACTGACACGCTCAAGTTCATTATTCACATCAACTTCACATAAACTCTCTCGCTTTTAGTATGATTTGAAGCATGAAAATATATCACATATGAAGGAAAATATACAAGCATTTCCAATTTTCTCAGACTTTGAACACCTTTTCAATCTATTCCGGTGTCTGCAGCTTTAGATGGAGGGATGAGAAGATGGATGGTAATAAGCTCTCCTTTATTGTGTATAATAATTGAGGGCTGAAAAATCACCTCCCTGCCAAGTAAAGCAACACGAGCACAGACCTCTGAAGTCACAGCTGTCTGATATGATGTTGAGTCATTCACCTCCCACTCCGTGTGTGTGTGTGTGTGTGTGTGTGTGTGTGTGTGTGTGTGTGTGTGTGTGTGTGTGTGAGAGAGAGAGAGAAAGAGAGAGAGAGAGAGAGAGAGAGAGAGAGAGAGATTGAGTGAGCGACACATTGCATTTCTGAACCTCCTTCCACATCACAAATGAAATTTTGATAAGCATTTAATGATGGTCTTGTTTGTGTGTGTGTGTGTGTGTGTGCTTTAATTATAGATTTGTGTCCACTCCATTAGTGATTGTGCTGTGGACTGAGGCAGCAGAAAGGTCAGTATCAGAACAACCTGAATAGGCAGAGATAAGAGAAAGAGAAAAACACACTATAAAACAAATTAGAAAAAAATAACCACTAGGGGTTAAAGAGAGTGTGTTAAGAAAGAAAGAAAGAAAGAAAGAAAGAAAGAAAGAAAGAAAGAAAGAAAGAAAGAAAGAAAGAAAGAAAGAAAGAAAGAAAGAAAGAAAGAAAGAAAGAAAGAAAGAAAGAAAGAAAGAAAGAAAGAAAGAAAGAAAGAAAGATTATATTCTAATTTAAGCATGGCAGTCGGGGATTATCAAGTCTACTGGTTGAAAAATGCTCCAGTTTTAATGTTATTTGATATTTGCATTGAACATTTGAATAAACAAAATATAACCAAAAACATATGGGCCTGTTTAATTATGTTTTCAATTCAAAAATAAATCATAATGTATTAGACTTCTACTGTAAATGACGAGCAAAATTTATTGTATTTTTTATTATGCACATTTAATTTAATTTAATTTAATTTAATTTAATTTAATTTAATTTAATTTAATTTAATTTAATTTAATTTAATTTAATTTAATTTAATTTAATTTAATTTAATTTAATTTAATTTTATTTTATTTTATTTTGGCAATATGCTCAGGTGTGAAAGTATTAAATGAAACGTTTTCCTAAATTATTATTATAAATTATTCTGAGGGGAAACGATTCAAAAATATTGAATAGTAAAAGAATTACCTTTTTATTTTTGCTGTAAAATCTTAGTATGCAGAAAGCATTTCCAGGTCTTATTTTTATGTTTTCCTCTTCTTGTTTGTCTGTCTCACCTGCAACAGCAATAAAAAAAACGATTAAAATGATACAGAAATAATCATAAAACACAAACTGCACATTTAAAAACATGAACAATAAACCCAGCAGGCATTCAACATCATAAGACATTAATATTAGGTTAGATTTAGGTTGTGATGTCAGGTGATCAAAATTCGATGTCTAGCAAGTGTCTAAGGACAACATTATTTTGTTAACCCTATTATGATCTGTCAAATGACGTTGATATTTGGTTGACTTTAGGTTGTGTTGGAAAGTGACCAAAATCCAACATCGATCTAACATCTTAGACCAGCGTCCCATTGATGTCACATAATGACATCTATTGGTCAGGTATGGCAACCAGTGACGCCACTAGGAGGGGGAAAGGTAGGACGATTCCAAGGGCACACACATTTTGGGGGGCCCCCAGAGATATTATAAGGGGCCCACAACACCCTCACCCCCCTTTTCACTTTCGTCCGTAAAAAGGTTGTGAGAGAGCCCGTGGCAGCTAGCGGCGCCCCTGATGGCAACCAAAATCCAACATCTGAAAGACATCATAGTGGTAACGTTCACACAACATCAAGCTGTAACTTCATTAGATGTTGATATTTGGTTGATTTTAGGTTGTGTTGTAAAGTGACCAAAATCTAATGTCAAGCCAACATCTTAAACCAGCATCACATTGACGTCAAATACTGACATATATTTGTCAGGTATGGCAACCAAAATCCGACATCTGATAGACGTCATAGTAATAATATCCAAACAACGTCAAGCTGTAACATCATTATACGTTAATATTTGGTTGATTTTAGGTTGTGTTGGAAAGTGACCAAAATTTTATGTCAAGCCAACATCTTAAACTAACATAACACTGACATCAAATA
Organism: Danio aesculapii; assembly: GCF_903798145.1. NCBI lineage: Eukaryota > Metazoa > Chordata > Actinopteri > Cypriniformes > Danionidae > Danio > Danio aesculapii. The sequence goes on along the minus strand of NC_079447.1, from coordinate 20,499,543 downwards.
CTGACATATACACGTCAGATATGGCAACCAAAATCCAATGTCTGATAAACATCATAGAGGTAACGTCCACACAATGTTAAGCTGTAACTTCATTAAATGTTGATATTTGGTTAATTTTAGGTTGTGTTAGAAAGTGACCAAAATCTAACGTCAAGCCAACAGCTTAAACCAACGTCACACTGATGTCAAATACTGACATTTATACGTCAGGTATGGCAACCAAAATCCAATGTCTGATAGACGTCATAGAGGTAAAGTCCACACAGTGTCAAGCTGTAACATCATTAGACGTTGACATTTTTTTTTTTTTTTACGTCTGTCTAACATTGGTTTCTGACGTCAACTCGATTTTCATTTCCACCCAAAAAACGCAACGTCCCATGACGCTGAAGTACAATCTGAGGTCATGTTGATGTCCTGTGCCTGATGAGAATATTCAGTATCTACATTCTGCAAAATGTAAACTACATGTAAGCATCCTTCGTTATCATCATCATACATGTCCACTGTACATCAGCTATTTAAACATATCTGTCACCACTAGAAATCAACAAGTACATTTTTACTCTCTCTTGAGTTTGGCGACCCAATAATTGCTTCAAAGCACAACACACAGTAAGGCAAAACACAAACATGACAGATGCATTTTCCTGTAAGATGCTTTTGTTGGAATGTATCTGCTAAGATCATCACTTTACATGTCATGTTTTAAAAGCTGCATCTGCCCGTCCCTGGAAACTCGCACTAAATATTAAAGGCATGTAAATTGAGTCGTCTGTATCAGTCTGAGAGACACAGAGATGATTCTGCCAAGCCTGAGTGGACTGACAGAAGGCTTCATGCTGCTCTCCGCCTCCATCTGCAAGGCAAAATTCACTCTTTATCTTTCTGAACCACACACGCGCACACACACACACACACACACACACACACACACACACACACACACACACACACACACACACACACACACTCAAGGATGTGCACTCTCAGACACATAAACTTGTACACAGACAAACACACACTCAGAAACACACAAACTTGCGCACACAAACATAAACACACACACACAAACTTGCACACACACACAACGCACATTCCCATACAAAAAAACAGAGAAACACATACATGTAAAAACTTACGCACACACACACACATACAGAGACGTACACATACAAAGAAACACACACACACACACACACACACACACACACACACACACAAACTTGCAGACACATAAACACACACACACTTGCACACAAAACAACACACATTCACAAACACAAAATCATGCAGCGGAACACATGCATGAACAAACAAACACACACACACACACACAGACAAACATACACACACACAGACACACAACTTGCAGACACATAAACACACACACACTTGCACACAAAACACACATTCATAAACAGAAAATCATGCAGCGGAACACATGCATAAACAAACAAACACACACACACACACACACACACACACTCAGACACAAACTTGCACACACAAATATACACACTTTCACACACAACGCACATGCACACACATATGTACATACACATACACACACAAAAATATCTACACACACAACACACATTCACAGACACACATACAAGCACAGGAACACACAAATGCACACACACATGTACAAACACGAACACACAAACAACCACACACATGCACAAAGCAAGCTCTCCACTGAGGCCATGGATTATTGATCAGTGTAAAGAGCACACAGAATATAGACCCTTCCTGGAGTCAGAAAGAGAGACAGAGAGAAAGAAAAGAAAAGCACTTTTCTCTTTTCTGAACACTCTCCATCTTTTTCAGCCCAGCAGGAAACTCCAAATGCCAGCAGAGCACTGAACAGAGAAATGAAATGGAAAGAGAGGAAGAGAAAGAGAGTGACGGATATTGTTAGAGAGAGAGAGAGAGAGAGAGAGAGAGAGAGAGAGAGAGAGAGAGAGAGAGAGAGAGAGAGAGAGAGAGATTGTGATAGAGGTGGGGAAGAGGACATGGAAAGGTCAAAATATAATAGCCATCTAGTTTCACCTGCTGTCCTCCAACAGATCATGTGAAATAAACAACACGCAGCCGGAGAGAAAACAGGAGGGTGTTTGTGTGTGTTTGTGTGCTTCCTTCACTGCAGAGGAAAACTTTTACAGAACTGGAATCAAATCTGACCTTTCGTACTTTTTATGCATGATTCACACATGTTGCTATATCTAATCATAATATCTCGCTTCGCCTTGGAAACAGCATTATGAAGGTGAAATAGATTGTGAAAGACAAGTTCTCAAGTACATGCCAGAAACAGGAAGAATCGGTTTTTACAGAGAGGCTTTTAGACTGAGGGTTCATTCACTGCAATTTACAATAGTATGTACGCATGCACAATATCTGACTAGAAGAACTGATCAAGCGTACCCGGTTATCTCCTCATGTTTGAGATGATGTCCACTGCAGATCAATACCATCATCAGATCTTCGTTTGTGTGTCTGATGGAGGAATTTCTGATTTTGCGCATTTAGATAAATAAAAGTTCTGTCAGACTATATACACCATAAAAAAGCTTCTTTTTGTCTCTTTAGGTTTAATCTTAAAAAGGACAGTTTGCTGAATGCAACCAGGCACAAATGTATCCTTTTCTTTTTTGGTCTAGAACCAAGAATAAACACATCCTGAAAATGTAGCTATTTACATTAGGTAACGTTTTGTAATGTTTAAATATGAGCTTCAGCAATGCTAGGGGGCAGTATGACAGCAACTTCTGATCCTTTTCACACTAATGGTACTTGCAGGGACATATTATCAACAAGTGAAGTTAATTTATAAACTAATTTCAAGAGGATCACGTGCTTATGATTGACCGCAGCTGGTCCTGCATTAGCTAACACATGATTCACCAATCGGATAATTCCTAACTCATTATAAATAAGCAGAGTTCCTAACCTCAGTCATCTTCGGCATGAAGAACCCCCTCTATCACCCCTACTCCTCCTTTTTTTATCTAGATAGTGCGGCACTGCGCCCCAGTGGTTAGCACTGTTGCCTCACAGCAAGAACATCACTGTCATCTAGAACGTCAAGTCTCTAACAGGTCAGTAGACGTTTCTGTTTGGAGTTTACACGTTCTCCACGTCCTCGTGTTGGTGTCCCCCGGGTTCTCCGATTTCCTTCCACAGTCCAGAAAGTTGTAGTATAGGTAAATTGACCAAAAACAAAATTAGCACCATAGACGAGCTCTTAATCAGCAGTATATCTCTCCATAGCAATCCACTGTCATTAGCCATAAATAGCAGGGGAGTTCTCGAGACCTACCTGAGCTCAAACTCCCCTCTCGCCCTGCAAATGGAAGGGTGGCCTGGGCTTGAGGATCTTATGAGCTCAGGGCTCTCTCCCAGGAGAGCATGCCAAACATGCTTTATAATCAATCATCAGCTAAGAATGCCCTTCCAGCTGCAACCCATCACTGGGAAACACCCATACACACTCATACACTACAGACATACACTACAGACAATTTAGCTTACCCAATTCACCTATAGCGAATGTCTTTGGACTGTGGGGGAAACCAGAGCACCCAGAGGAAACCCACACAAACACGGGGAGAACATGCAAACTCCACACAGAAATGCCAGTTGACCCAGTTGAGACTTAAACCAACCAGTGACCTTCTTCCTGTGAGGCGATGGTGCTGTGCCTCCGTGACCCCATCCCCCCCACCCCACATTATTCTGAGGGGGAAAAAAAGGGAGTTACAATATCCTTTATTGTTTATTATTGGTGGCAAAACTAATCTTCAGTAAAGTTTTGCACAGGCAGCAAGTCTGGATTTACTGAAGTTTTGGACAATAACTTGATCTGATCTTAGAAACTTTCAGAAATTTTACAATCACAAATAATGTAATGACAAAAAGTTAAGACAACAAATATTTTTATGTTGCTTTAATTTATTTCAACAAGTTAATTAGGTTTCAACTAATTTTTTAAAGTTCTACAAAGTTTACCTTAATATTTTTAGTCAGTTTGATGTACATTGAGATGACTAGAAAAGTTCATTTGATTCAACTAAAAAAGTTAAGTCATCAACAAATGTATTTTTTTAAACAGTTATACCAATAAGGCCAGTTTACATCACTGCATTAACTCAGATAGTATTGGCTTTTAATACCTTTAATGTGACCGTGTGTTATATACTACAGTTCTATTACAGAAATCTATAGACACTTTTGTTATAATTTATGCTGCGGTGGTGTGAGGTGAAATGGAGAAGAGAGGGTTTCTTTTTCATTTCCAGGGATATTAAAGGATGAGGTGAACTTTACCCAAGACTCAGTGTTGTATGCGGATCTATTTCAGTATTCTCAATATAAAACTCAAAATACTTACAGCACCAGAACTGGTCCGAGTTTTCCTGTAGAAACAAGATCTTCAAAAGCATCTCGACTGGAAGCTGAAGGCTTATTTCTGCTTCACTGAGGCTTCAAAGAAAACTATAAAATATGAGAAGAAGAGAAGGAGGAGAAGACGAAAGAGAGTTAAGATCATGAAGGAAATTATCAGCAGGGCAAGACATTTGTATCCATGCTGATTACCAAGATTGTGTAATTACTGTAATGATGATTTAATAATGCTCCATATGGCATCTTTCACAAATCCTCAGGCGAATCCCTCTGCCACAGTTACTCTTGCACACTTACAAAAATAAATATATAAATAAGTCTTCAGTTATCAGTTATCTAGTTAATTAAAATTAAAAACTAAAATGCAATAAAACAAATTAAATCTTGCTTGAAATAAAATGTCTGATAATAGTTATAAAATATCTAATGAACAATTAGAAAAAAAGAACAAATTTTTTTTTATAATTTCTAAATAAATATTTCTAGGTTGCTAATATCTAAAACCTAAAGTTTATATAAAATGTTTGGAGAAAGGCATAACAACAGTAATAAATAATTCAACTAATAAAATTAATGATCATGAAAACTGAATAAGAATGATTTAGATAATTTAATGAATAAATAAACAGTTTAGAGTAAAAGATAACAATAAATAATTCAGATTATTAGGAAATAAATAAGGATCTTACACATGCTTATGATTGATCACGGCTGGTCCTGCATTAGCTAACACATGATTTACCAATCAGATGAATCCTAATCCACTATAAATTACCAGCTTATTCAAATGTTATCACTCCTTTGGATGAGCATTATCAGTATCAGCTGATAGATATGGGCCAGTAGGGGACTTCTGCACCTACTGGTAGGCTCAGAAGGCTGTTATCATCCATCCATATGATTAATCAGCTATCAATCACGATTTATTTTATTAATTAAATTTCCTATTAACTGTATTTTATTGACATCTACCCGTACCCCAACCCTAAACTTAACCATCACAGTAATGTAAAATTACTGAATATTGCAATCCCATGCAAACTGGCTTGAGCCCACCCCTTTTGCTCACTGTGTATGCTATCAATTTAATGCTTTATTAAAATGATTTTATACATTCTAGACATTTTTATTACATGTCCTCACTTTCCATACAATAGGTAATGTACTTTACGGTTATCTATCACTTATTTAGTGTAAGAATCGGACATAAAGCCTGACTGAAAAGACATAAGGTAAGGCAGGCAGTACCTCTACCGTGTGAGCTCCCGTTATTTCTGATCAGTGGTTGCTCTTCTACACAGTAAAGTTTAATAGAAGTCTGTTATTTATGTCTTGCTCTGACTGACTGCAAAAAAAATCGTGGAAATTTGTAATCTGTAGCATCCTTCTGGCTGTTTTCTGGGAGGCATATTTAATTGCTAAACATTTTACATTCTTCCTTGGCCCAATATGTACCTGCCATGTGTATAGAAAGAATGCTGATATGATATATGAAACACAATCGGTAGTTGGCAAATATAACGTATATATATATAAATATTATGTTTGTAAATCTGACTTTTGACCTCACCGCACATCACTGGCATCTGCAGTAACTTACTGGCAGCAGTTCATCAGTAACTTACTGTAAATCAATTACAGCAAACATACTGTATTTACATTTACAGCACAATTAATCTTGCTGTATATGTATTTACAGTATTGTATATCTTTATTGTAAAATATACAGTATTTTTCACAATGCAACGTTAAAATACAATAACATACTGCATAACTCTCTTACAGTAAAATATAGTTCACATTACAGATAAATACTGTGTAATTTAGAAAAAAATTATGTTATATTTCCCAAAATGTTATTTAAAAAAGCAAAAAATAAGGTAAATTACAGAATGTGTTATCAGTGTTCGATTGAACTCTTATCTCCACCCTGCACCCAAGACATTGCATTTCCAACCTCCAGCAGTAATGAGCCCAGAAAGAACATAAAATATGCTGCAGTGTGAACAGTACATACTCACAGCATGATGGGTTTACAAGTCAATTACTGCCTCAACACAAAACAAGCATCTGAGATAAAATGATCAAGCGCAACACTCAAAGAACGTCTGTCCTGTGGCTGAGAAAAGCTCAGAGAAACCATTAAAAAAACATCATCATCACCATCATCTTTATTACACGGGTGGACAATTCAAGCAGACCACCTCCGCCGCAAGAACTTGTTTATTTAAATGATTCACCAGGACTACTTCTCATTTGATCTACAGATGGCCTGCATGGGAGAGCGATAATACTGTTCCGCAATAAATTTGAAAGAGATTATGCTGTTTTTTCAATTCACAAATGCACACACGCACTGCATTGCGGCAGGTTTTGCTATGTTAGAGCTGTTACACTGCAGGAATTTGCATCTTACACATTCAAATGAACACACACACACACACGCACTCGTGGACACAGCTTTAAACACACACACACACACACACACACACACACACACGCACACACACACGCACACACACGCACACACACACGCACGCACACACACACACATCACCAGTGTGTTTGTGTGCTGCAGTAATAAACAGTAAACCTGTAGTTCATGTTTGTCATAAAAACAGTCTGAGCATCTTTCTCTCTTCCTGTCCATACAGTTGTATATTTTCACATCATTCATTCTTTCATTTTCTTTTTGGCTTAATCCCTTTATTAATAAGGGGTTGCCACAGCGGAATGAACCGCCAACTTATCCAACATACATTTTATGCAGCAGACGCCCTTCCAGGTGCAACCCAACACTGGGAAACGCCCATACATTCACACACATACACTACGGCCAATTTAGTTTATTCAATTCACCTAAAGCACATGTCTTTGGACTGTGGGGGAAACCGGAGCACCCGGAGAAAACTCACATGAACACAAGGAAAACATGCAAACTCCATACAGAAATTCCAACTCACCCAGCTGGGGCTCGAACCAGAGGCCTTCTTGCTGTGAGGCCACAGTGCTAACCACTGAGCCACCGTGACGCCATATTTTTATATCCTGATTTGAAAAAACAAAAAACATCAGAGCATCATTTAATCTTTTTAAAAGCTTTAAGGGTAGTTCAAAGATTTTGAATTGAATGTATCACAAGATATTCTGAAAATAAGAGATATTCTGTTGGAAAAAAGCTGCCATTGACTTCCTTAGTATTTTCTGTTCATGCAACTGATGTCAATGGCTGCTTTTTCAGAAAGTCTTGTGTTGCGTTCAATGGCTGCTGCTTTACAGCTTTCTTCAGAAATTGACGTTTGTGTTCAGCAGAAGAGAGAAAATCAAACCGGTTTGGACACAAGCGGAGGATGAGTAAATGATGACAGAATTTTCATTTTTCTGTGAAGTGTCTCTATGGAAAATGTTAAGCTAAGTTGAGTATATCGTTATATTGAATGATCAGCATATTTGTGGTACTTCCAGTTTATATGAAATATTATTTAAAACTGGCAGGCACAAGATTGTTACACTTTTTACCACTCTGAATGTAATTACTGATTAATAAAAACATTTAAACACTAGATAAAAAAGCTTTTTTTTTTTAAATACAGCTGTTAGCTTATATTAGCTTAGGTCTATTAAATCAAATAGACATGAAAAAAAGGAAAAGAGACATTAAACTAAAAAAGTCAATAATGTTGATTCAGTTCTAGTGAGATTTAGTTAGTTTGGATAGATTTATCAAAAATTGACTCAGTTCTAATGAATTGGTTTTGTTTGACCTATTCATTTTTTTCCTTTGGTTTAGTATATATTGCAGAGGTCGCCACAGTGGAATGAACCTCTAACTATTCCAGAATATGTCTTACGCAGTGGATACCCTTCCAGCTACAAGCCAGTACTGGGAAACACCCATACACAATCATTTACACCACACACACACGAACACAACAGCTAATTTAGTTTATTCAATTCAACTATAGCAGCTATAGTCTTTGGACTGTGGGGGAAACCCATGTGAACAAGGGGAGAACATGCAAACTCCACACAGAAATGCCAACTGACCCAGCTCGGACTCGAACCAGCAACCTTCTTGCTGTTAGGCAACAGTGCTAACCACTGAGCCACAGTGCTGCCTTGTGACTTATCTGGTAAAAAAAAAATTAATAAATAATTCAATGATGGTGATTCAGTTCTATGGAATTGGCTTGGTTTGACATGTTTGCTCCCCAAAATGACCTTGAAACAGTTCTGTTGAGTCTTTCTGACCTTAAAACAAAATTAGAAAAAATCCATAAAACTAATTAAAATTTAAATATATAACAGAAATGAATTTGACAAGTTAAATGAATAGAAATAAAGATGTCAGCAAAATAACAAACACAGTAAAGTATTTCTAATAACAGATATAACAAGAAAATAAACAATGAACCACAACAACAAAGCACAATTCAAGATGTATCATTTTTTGATCACACTTTACTGTAGGTCTTTTTACATCTTTTGTGAACAGTGGATAATGAAAACACAAGCTTGCATTCTAGTTAGCTGAAGAATGCAAAAAATCAAGATAATCAAGATAAAGCTTAGTGATGTATTAAATCAATTATAATTAATACATTCTGAATAAATTATTTTTTGTTTTAGTTTGTTAACTAATAAAGTTATCTACTGTTACTGTTAGTTATATGCAAGACTTTCTAACACTAAGACATTGAATAAAGCTTCTGTTCTTAAAATGAATCTTCCTATGACCAGCTTGAAAAAAAGGTTCTTATTAACACATTTATCAGACAGTGGGACAAAAATAGGAAAGTGATTTTTCTGAACAGGTCCTCCTGGAGACATTAAAAGCTAGTATTTACGTTTTGGAGATTTTGTTACACTGCTGAGTCAATCAGTGTAAAAATGTGGACAGAATGACTGCTACTCAGCCAATTAATATGTCAAGGGGAAAAAAAGTGACTGACATTAGCATAAGCTGATCATGATCCAGAACTATGCTTCAAAGTAATGTTTAAAGATTGTTTCACCCAACACTGAACATTCACTCACCATCTAATCACCCTCAAGTTGTTAAAAACACCTCTTTTAAATTCAAAAGAAAAGATTTTGAAGGATGTTGGTAAGCAAACAGTCATGGAGGTCAGTCAGAACCATCAAAATATCTTCTTTGTGTTCAACAGAAGAGAGAAAATCACACAGGTTTAAGACCATGTTAGGTTAGAGTTCATTTTTAAAAATGAAAATTTTACTCAAGTGCTTCCAATTGTTTATGAATTTCCTCACCCAAAAATGAAAATTCTGTCATTAATTTGTAACAAACCCATTTAAGTTTTTTCTTCATCTGTTAAACAATAAAAGAAGCTATTGTGCATTTTTTTCAGAAATCTGTAAGTCAATGGTTACAGTGATACAATGGTTCCAACATTTTTAAAAAACTTATTTAGTGTTGAACAGAATAAGAAAAAACTTAAATGGGTTTGTGACAAATAAACGGTGACAATTTTTTTGGCGAACTACCCCTTTAAAAGTGAATCCATCCTAGAGGAGCTGATTGTGGACATGCACATTTGAATGAAATCTATTAATACAGGGCTTTATAGGGCAGATCTTAATAATGAATGTAAAGAGAGGCTGAAAGAGTCTGACTGAGACAGAATAGAGAGATAAATATGATCAGATAAGTATTCAATTTGAACTGTTTAAAGTAGATATGAAATATGAATTGTATTGATTCTGTATAACGCAGCTTTTTCTGCATACCCTGCCCTCCTCACCATACTTGTTTATAGCATCAGAACATTCAATTAATTTGTGCAGCCTTCTTTAACAAACAAATAAACAATCAAACAAACTCGCTGATGTCGCTAGTTTTGGTGAATCATCTATTTGGATGCAATAAAAAAGTTCTAGTGAATCAGTTCGTGCAGTTACTTTTGTCAAAACAAAAACACAAACATAGCAAAACTTACTGAAATAGTATTAGTGAATCATCCGTTGAAAAAACTCACTGATGTTGACTAAGTTGGAGTCAGTTTGTGTTTTTGCCAAAATAAAACACTATCAAAACTCACCGATGTTGATTTAGTTCTAGTCAATCTATTTGTTCTGGCATACTTTCCACAGCAAAACAATAAAAATAAAAATCACAGATGTTAATTTAGTTCAGCTCATTTGGACAGATTAACATAAACTAAATGAAACGAAACAAAAGAAATGAAAAATGAAACAAAACAAATAACATTACATAACGAAACATACAACAAAACATAACACAACATAAGATAAAACAAAAGACTCACTGATAATAATTCAGTCAGACGAAAATGTCGCTGTTTTATAAGTTTGATCAGTTAACTTTGATATTGGTTGTTAATTCATTTTATTTTGGGCTAGAAATAAATGCACCTTTGATTAAATCATAAATGTTATAATGTGACACAAACATATTGTAATCAGTGCAATTTGTAATGCCCTGAACTTTGTAAAGAGCATCTAGACTTTAGTTTAACTCATTTAAATGTTAAGAATCTTGTTGCTTAAAATTATATCTTCCCCAAAACTGGACTAGAGAGCGGATTTCGACTGTTTTTTCTCTCTTCTATTTTGTTTTTTTCCCCTCTTCTCATCACTGATGTACAAGAGCAGCTATCTTTGGCCCCTCTGGCTGTTGGCACTGTGGAGAAGCTCATTTATTTTCCCTTAATTTTGTGTACATCTTTTTTAGTTTCTTCCAGAAAGGGAGAAAGAGAAAGTCTTGGTTAGCTTCTGGCTGACTGCTGCGGCAGTTTAATGTTGACTTTATACAGTGACATTAAAGCAGAAGAGGAAGTGGGTAGGGGGGGGGGGGGGGGGGTGGGGGGGAAGTAGACCATGGATTTGAGAAAGGAGAATAAAAGAGATTACAGCCATCATTTTAACAGCCTTTTGACATTTAAGTCTGATACACGTTTTTGAAGAGCAAACTTCTACTTTTAGAGAGGCTGATCTTTAAGTATGACCAAAAAAGAGCTTTTCATTTTTGGTTCAGTGATGTTCAGTGATTTCTTCTTTTCTCCTCAAAGTTTCCAGCTGAAAGGGAGCACTCACCGCTCTTTTAAAGGGGTCACGGTCGGGTCGGCCACTGTGTGATATGTGATTAAAATGCACAGCTGCTTAGTGGCCTTGTGATACAGATATCAGCGGATGGCTAATTGGAATTGATCTGATCTGAGCTTCATCGATCTGCATCTCGCTCACAGACAGGCATCAGACCTGATCAAAAAAGAAAAAGTTAACATCTTAAGTGACTCATGTCTATATATTAGTGTTTGCTATCATGAATAGTAATTGACTTCTTAAGATTCAGAATACAGCATGTTTTATAATTTGCTGCTGTTGATTTTTGACCAAAGATTATATTGTCACACACACATTAATAACTAACAAAATTAACAGATTCAGTTTGTAACAAGGTAGGTGGATTTTGGTATCCGAGAGAGCTAAATGTGCTGCAATTTAAGAAAACACCTGCAATTACAAAAAAACGCCAGCAAATTGAGAAAAGATAGATAGAGAAGATATGGCAAATGTGGCCCAGTTATCCTAAAACAAATGTGCGCCATTTTTGGCAAATATTTGGCACCGTTAGCTCTGGCTAATGTGGCTGTGAGCCTAAAGGCAAATGTGGCCCAGTTATCTTAAAACATATGTGGACCACATACTTGGAGAGACAATTTTTTTCTGAGGTGGTACTTGGTGAAAAAAGTTTGAGAACCACTGGTTTAGACATTACAAATTGATATTAACTGTAAAGCATTCTCTATAAAACATTCATTCATTAACTTTCCTTTGGCTTAGTCTCTATTTCACAGCGGAATAACCCGCCAACAATTCCAGCATATGTTTCATGCAGCAGATGCCCTTCCAGCCGCAAGCCAGTATTGGGAAACACACACATATACTCTACGGACAATTTAGTTTATTCAATTCACCTATACCGCATGGCTTTGGACTGTGGGGGAAACCGGAGCACACACAGGAAACTGCATGAACACAGAGAGAACATGCAAACTCCCCACAGAAACACCAACTAGTCCAGCAGAGACTCGAACCAGCGACCTTCTTGCTGTGAGGCAACATTGCTAACCTCTGAGCCACATTGCTGCCCTCTATAAAATAATGAACTTTAAATTTTATGAATATTTTTCATACTTTTTCAAAGAGAACAAAATACGTAACATCATTTTTCAACTATATTTCATACAATTTTAAGTATAGTAAATAAAAAATAAAAATGAACAACTTGTCTAAATACTATTTATTTCATTTGTTTTACATTTAGATTTCTATGATAAGCTATAAAGAGGAAGAAATGTTTCTGGAATACCCTGCACAATGCACAATCATTAGGATAAAAACCTCTCAACAAAAATCCCACATTCACATCGTTTTTCAGCTGCTGATTCACATAAAAGCAAATAATTAAGCAATTAGTAGCGAAGGTCACATCTAAATGAGCCATGGCCTCAAAACCAGCCTAGAGGTGTTTAGGAGAGCAGCCTCTCTCAGGTGTAAATCCATCACCACAGTTGTGTTCATTAAATCTATTCCTGAGGTCAGTAAACCTGCTAAGCGCTCTATACTTTTATATCTATCCATGTTTATGAACATCAGATTGTACAGACTCTTGTTATTCATAACAAAAAACCCACTGTATGTTCTTCAAAGAGCACTGGAGACTTACTGTCGAGAGGACGGCTTTATGGATCCACTCGGCTTGTTCTCCACACACTGAGCCTTTCATTTGTTTGTTGTGCAGAATGAGGTTGTTTTTCAGCCTGCAGGATGTTCAGAGACAGAGAGAAAACAACACGAGCTCTCATTCATAAACCCTTATTATAACACAGCTTCTCTCAAATGTCTGGCGAGATCAAACGCAGCGCACTGCTTTCTGCTGAAGCAGGGAGATTTCATTTTGACGTGTGTAACCCTGTGTGCTTTTGTTATATGGGACATAAAAAAGAAAGCTTGCTGATTCAGATGTTACAAGTTGTGACAATATTGTTTTTTGTTGATGTTGTTGATATTTTCCCAAAACATTTTTTTCTGAAAAGGGCTCAGGATAAAACAAACAAACAATACTTTCTAGCCAAATTGATATTTTCCTTCAGTGTTTTTGATCAGTGTTTTATTGGATTATAATCAACAAGCTTATTTTCACACCAAAATTTTAGATGCCAAGTGAAATTTCATTAATCACCATTAAAAAAGTATCATATTTGTTCAAAAACACTGAGTGACTTTTCATTGGTCTGGCAAATGGCGGTCACATGATGGACATGATGTACTCTCCAAAATTATTATTCATAATATTATTTTTCCAAAACATGAAAGAGAAAGGTTTGCATCCCTTATCATCAAGCCATGTCTGAATCCTTAATTTTTGTCTTAGTGTATTTTTAATAATGTCTAATCTTATAGTGGATAGTGGTCATCAGTGTTGGGGAAAGTTACTTTTGAAAGTAATGAATAACAACATTGAGTTACTCCCTAAAAAAGTAACTAGTTGCGTTAGTTGCAGTAGTTACTTTTTAGGGTAAGTAATGCGTTACGTTACTTTTAAGTTACTTTTAAGTTACTTTTGCGTTACTTTCTCTGACCTGTTGTGGCTTGATCTTATTCAGAACTTTCACTTATTTTACATAAAGGAGCTTTGCAATTAACAACACACTGCACTGTGAAAATGCTGGGTTCCACACAATTCCTTTGTGTTGTATCAACACAAATCTATTAAGTTAACTTATTGATTTTTACTAAATTTAAGTGGATCAAACATAAAACATTTAAGTTGTCCCACAAAAAAATAAAGAATTGTTTTGTTTCAACTCATTATAAATGACTAGCTTGAACAAGCAGCAAAAGCAATTTTTGGAGTGTATATGACCTTCATTTACTTTTAAAAAGACCATCCAATTAGTGCAGAATAAAATTATCTTCTGAGACCTGTACATGCTGTATATACAGATTAATGAATTTTAAAGCAATGTGTTTGCTACTTTTCTACTTTTTGTCTTATTAAAAAGTAAATCAGTGTCGATTCAGATAATCCTCTTTTCATTTTCTTCCATGTGTTCAAAATGATGAGAATTTTCCATAGCAGAATTATAAGGCTCTGCCATCTTACTTTCTGTCTGTTCCTGCATTCTCTCATTGTGTGCGGGACGCAACGTGATTAATCATTTTTATTCAGCGATTTATTTTTTAAAAGTGAATTTACTGAACTAAAAAGTAACTCGCATTACATTTTTTAAAAAGTAACTTAAATATAATTACTTAATTTAAAGTAATGCGTTACTTTACTCGTAACTAACACTGGTGGTCATATAGCTACACCACTAGGGTCCGTAACACTTCCACTTTCTCACAAAAGGTTAATTTATTTGATCAAAAATACAAAAAAAAAATATACAAATCTGAAATATTATTATTTTTGATACCTTAATTGTACACTGTAAAAAAAAAAAAACATTGGGTTGAACACAATTCCTTCATGTTGTCCCAACACAAATTGATCAACTTAATTGTTTTTACAAATTTAAATGGATTGAACATAAAACAATTTAGTTGTGCCCCAAAAACTCCATAATTGTGTTGATTCAGCTCATTTTAAACAAGTAATTTGAACAAGCAACAAAAATCTATTTTGGAGAGTAATTAATTACCAAGATGAAAATGCTGAATATATTTACTTTAATCTACAGTGTCACGTGATCGTTCAGAAATCAGGACT
Organism: Danio aesculapii; assembly: GCF_903798145.1. Classification (NCBI taxonomy): domain Eukaryota; kingdom Metazoa; phylum Chordata; class Actinopteri; order Cypriniformes; family Danionidae; genus Danio; species Danio aesculapii. The sequence goes on along the minus strand of NC_079447.1, from coordinate 20,484,377 downwards.
CTAAATATTTAGATATTTGACAAACATAAATGGCTTTACTGAACTTACTGGAATTTAATGCAAATGTTAAATACTACACTGTAAAAAATGCTGGGTTCCACACAATTTCTTCACGTTGTTCCAACACAAATTGTTTAAGGTACATTAATCGTTTTTACGAATTTAAGTAGTATTGTAAAACGATATAGATTGAACATAAAACTATTTAGTTATCCCCAAAAAACATTAAAAATAGTGTCGTTTCAACTTATTTTAAATAAGTAGTTTGAACAAGCAGCAAAAGTCTTTTTGAGTGAAGTTTTAATATCTTGGTAACAGTTTACAATAAGGTTGTATTAGTTAATGTTAGGTAATGTATTTACTAACATGAACAAACAATAAACAATACATTTACTACAATATTTGTTCATGTTAGTTAGTGAAAATAAAGGTGTTCATTGTTAGTTCATGTTAACTCATGCACGGTGCATTAACTAATGTTAACAAGCATGAACCTGGATGTTAATGATGCATTAGTAAATGTTGAATTTTAATTAATAAATGCTGTACAAGTATTGTTCATACATAGTTCATGCTAGTAAATGCATTAACTAATGAACCTTATTGTAAAGTGTGACCAATATGTTTAAAACAAAATGATGTGAACGGAAGTGTACAAAATCTTCACAAATGCTGGCAAATGGAAGAAAGAAAATCATATCTACATCTTTTAAACAATAAAAAATGTAATTTAAAAGTGAAAAAAAATGTTTTATTAAAAGCAAAAGCTCCAAAAAGGTCTAAAGGATCACAGAACAGTCAGGGTTTATCCTGCCGCTCAGTCAGTGACCCTGTAGACCTCATACAAAAGTCTCATATCTATAGTCATACTTTCTCCTCTCTGGAAAAAAAAGAGCTTTGAAGAAGTCACTGAGTCAGGGAAAAAAAAAAGTCTTTCAAGGGTTGCTGAGAATCTCAAGCAGCATTATTGAGGGTTTAGAGGAAAGAAGTGTAGTGCTGGAAAGTTGCGGCGTCAATATTTCAGCAGCAAGTTTTATTTAGGAGGTACAGAGAGAAGTACCATGAAAGATTCACTCGAGGGACGGCGTTTCTCTCCTCTCATGTGTGTATGCGTGAGTGTGCATTTAAATGGCCACTAGATCCTCTGCTCTGCCTGTGGCCACTGACAAACAACCCGTTGTGCCAGAACGTCTGTTCATTTAAGACCAAACGTGGACTGTCTCTGCGCTTCATTTCAGGTGTGTTTGTTGATGAAAGCGTTTGTTCTGATGTTAGATCAGTGTGTGAGCTGTGTGAATAGATGCTGACGACTGGCCTGAATATAAATGAGAGATGAGTTTAAAACCAAAGCGAGAAGACAAGAGAAGGTGATTCCTTTTGTCTCTCATTACTATTTTTAATTTTGTCTATTGTTGTCTGCATGATTTACCAGGTGAGCTACTGAGCCAATTTACTATACAATATATGAAGCTGGTGGTACAGTAGGTGTGGAATTAGGCATAGGACAATAACTGATTTCAAGGTTTACCGCGGTTTGGAAAGGTCAAGGTTTTAATGTCTTTTTTATGTGTCTTTTTTATTATAATTTTTTTTTTCACGTTTTTTACCACTATTTTATTTAGATTTTTATTTAGAAAAGGAGCAGCCACATCAAAAGTTACTGGTCAGCCCACAATTCAGGAAACATTTGAAAAACAAATCGCTTATACACCAACATCCAAGCATGCTATAGACCTGAACAGGGCAGTGGATTACTTTATATCCAAAGAAAACAAAGATGTCTTTTCAAGTTGTAAAGAAATCGGTGTTTCTGAAATTAGTGAAGACAGCGGAGGTCAATGATTTATTGTTATTATTTAGTCTGACATGTTTCATGTTCAAAAATATTTTTTAACCCAGACATTTATGAAGAACTTAGAGCTGTAATCACAATACCGTGAAACTGTGATATCTTTATTCACAGATATACTACCTTCAGAATCTTACACCGGCCCATGCCTATATGTGTAATATGCAATATTTATTTTGAAATAAATATAATAAATGGATATGATGAATATCTAAAGTTATTAGCCCCCCCCTGTTTATTTTTTCCCCAATTTCTGTTTAACGGAGAGAAGATTTTTTCAACACATTTCTAAACATAATAGTTTTAATAACTCATTTCTAATAACTGAGTTATTTCATCTTTGCCATGATGACAGTAAATAATATTTGACTATATATTTTAAAGACACCTCTATACAGCTTAAAGTGACATTTAAAGGCTTAACTAGGTTAATTAGGTTAATTAGTTATTGTATAACGATGGTTTGTTCTGTAGACTATCATAGAAAAATATATAGCTTAAAGGGGCTAATAATATTGACCTTAAAATGTTTTTTTAAAAAGTAAAAACTGCTTTTATTTTAGCCAAAATAAAACAAATAATACTTTCTCCAGAAGAAAAAATATTATCTGACATACTGTGAAAATTTCCTTGCTCTGTTAAACATTATTTGGGAAATATTAAAAAAATTCAAAGGGGGCTAATAATTCTGACTTCAACAGTATATATATATATATATGTTCCCCTATAACCATTGACTATAAAAATGGTTTGATAAAATTTGTAAACAAGTAAAACATTTTAATTACATAATAAACTCAACAGTAGGGTTCTGTTGAAACAACCCAGCATTTTCCAGAGTGTAATTTGTGTGAAAAGGAATAAAACGAGTTGGTGGAAACTGCTGTAAATTCTTGCAGTCTTCAAAAAAGGCAGGTAGACGTGCATTTTTTCAGAGAGCCAATGTTGGTATTAAGACTGCAGTTTCCACACAGACTAAAACTGTCATGATTTATACGAGCAAGTTTTCCAATACAACTACACCATACAAGAAAAATACCTGTCTCTCTCTTTCTCTCTCTCTGTCGTTCCCTCGTTGCATCTCTCAATCTGCCCCAGTTTTGTCTTTTTAATAGACTCCGATACATTAGAGCTCCTCTAGTCTCCTCATCCAAGATTGAGGTGCTGCGGCTCACAAGCTCGCATGGGACATTTCCTACAACAGCGTGTAAGTTGGGATGTCACCGAAAACCCACAGCGTTGTCAGACGTCTTGACAAGACACAGAGGCATCATTATCCTGACGTTACTATGGGGACAGAAAAAAAACAAGCCCTCATTAGGTGAGAAATTGACAGATGCACACACACAATGAAGCACACACACATACACATACTGAGACTGAAAAATAACATTAGCTTAGAGCGTTTAAGAGGATGCATACAGTCATATGCATGCATGCACATACAAATAAACAATTGCAAAGTCATGTAGAGGGAGAGATGGAGAGGTGATGAATGATAAACACATTTTGTGTTGTTGTTGTTGATGATGATGGTGGGCCACAATTGAGCAGACAGGGGGAACTCGTGAACATTGAAATGCCGTTTATGTTTCTGCACGGTGGTCTCAGCTGGAGATTGTTGTGTGTGTTGCATATGTAACAGTTCACGCAGTGATTAATGGCTGCGGTTTCTCAGACTGGGCTGATAGATGTATCTAATAAATATTTAAATACAACATCAGTAAATCTGATTTGGCTTGCCAACAAGAGCTAAAGAGACTGTAATTCAATTTGAGCGGCAGGCCCTGAAGAGTAAAAGCGATGCGTGTTGGTTTAATGCCACATTGAACATCTAAGCATGATCAATATTTCAGTAAATCACCAATTGACCTTGGATGTGATTGTCAGGCCGTGTCCTATAAATCCATTATTTAACTTCAGAATCAAACGAAGAGTTCTGACATTCTAGTTCTCTTTATAGAAATAGTTCCAAAGTAACACACACACACACACACACACACACACACACACACACACACACACACACACACACACACACACACACACACACATGCTAAAAGAATTGGGAGAAAATCACTTTTCACTAGGTGAGATAAGGTTATGCTCTTATTCAGCATAGATGCATTAAACTGGCAGATAGGGCATTTGAAAGGTTTTCATGTCCTAGAAAGACGACTAGCCGGACAATTGCATTGGTGCTGTTTGGTGGAAAAATGCAATTAAGGAAAGGTTCATGGAGTTCATTGGCAACAATATATTCAAATGACAATTTCTTCTGTATAGACATTTTTAGGCTCTAGAAGTCAGACATTAGTAAAGTCAGACAGAATCGGCACACTTTCTTTTGTAAAAAAAAAAATATATATATATCAAAATAAATAACAGTAATAATTTTTGTTTAATGTTTTTAAGAGCAAAGAAGCTGGAAACTTAAATAATAAAAAATGACCTTTTAACTTTTAAGGTTGACAATGCAAATACAATTAGAACCACTTATTTGGTAAACTAAGCTAGAGTAAGTCTCTCATAATGAAAAATACTAAGAAAAAAAAACTTTACAAACTGTATTGTACATAAATCATCTAAACATTTGCATATTATTCAATTGCACTATCTGCTTGTTGAGGGTGACGTCACACAAAGGGGCTTCCGGATCCAAGCACTATATCAAACTGTATGGGGAGACTCATCAATTGGTAATAATAAACGTTTACAAAGTGATACTAATACTTTTGAAAATATAATACTTTTGAAAATCACGATCGCAATATATATGTCCATGCCTAACATCAGATGGCCAAAAAGTGAATTAATTTTTTTAGAAGTTATTAAAATATTGGTGTCTGTGATGCAGCAAGCCAAGAGACTGTTGTGTACACTATGATTTGATATAAAATTCACTTTAATGTGTGATGTGACTAAAAAGTGTTCATAAAGGAATATTTTCAGCTTGGACATGGAAAAAGTATTCCATATGTTACAACACGGCTGTATTGTGACAACAAGCTGATTGAAATGAATATAAAAATTATGAACATATATTTACACCCATTTACTTAAGCAACTGAATAGATTTAATGATGGATTTATAAATCTGCAGAAAAGCTATGGTTACAGTTTCTGTATGTGCCACTCATTTGTTTTTTTGATGACATCGACCAAATCATTAATGATGACAAGTGATAACTGGATGCAAAACAAAGTGTGGTCTGACAAAATGTCACAATGCTGCTTTTTTGTACTCTGGCTATAAAACCCAGTCAATTTTCATAAATGAAACAAGTTCATTTTACTCAAATACTACTGAAATTTCATTGAACTTAAAGGAAAAAGGTGATGTGAATTCCTGGTGAATTGGTTACAGCAGATTTAATTTTCCAAACACACTTTAAGGAAAAAATAATCACATGAACTTCACATGTAAAAATGTGAAAATGCTAAAAATGTGAATTTTAAATATGATCACATTGTACCACATATTTCATGTGATCGCACATGTGAATCTCATGTGAAATGCATGCTTTTCCTCAGTTTGCAATTGTTGAAATATTCAGTAATATTTCAAGTGGTTTTGCACAGATTAATATGAGGACGATGTGTTTGTGTTTAAAGTTCTGCTATGTTGTGGTCTAAGCATTTTTATTTTTGTATTGTTACCATTTGTGATAAAAAATAAATAAAATAGAGCCTGTAGTTAGGTTGAAGACCAGCAAAAATGCTTCAAAGGTCCAGTGAAGTGCTTTGAAAAGTGATTTTTTTAATTCAATGTTTGACATTCTCAGCTAAAAAATTAAGAGAGGGTTGGAGAGAGTTGCTCCTATGCTTCAAAACAAACAGCCAATAGCGTTTCGTTTTTATCACAGCTCTGCCAGTGAGAGTGATTGACATCAAGTGCATTAAATGAAAGCTTTTGATTGGTCAAAATTTTATGAGAAACTCGAAGTTCGAGGTGAAGTGTAAAAAAAAAAAGGCAATGATCTATTTAGGCAGAAGTGACAAAGTGCAAGCTTTGGATGTTTATATCAGTTTTATATTTTCTAAACACAAATTTTGTCACTGTTTAGAAACACAATATCTAATAGATATCCTTAAAACTAACTTTCTTAATTACACGGGGCCTTTAAAACTGTATGGCACGCCATTTAAAAAGCATTGACTGTGTGATGCAGCATCATAAGAATCTCTGTTGTTAAATATGCAAGCAAATGCATCAGATTTTCTGAATTATACTAACTGTATAGCACAGTAAACTGTATAATGCTTGAGTTGTATTTAAGGGTTATTTCACCAAATCCTTGTGCAATATAAAAAAAACATATATATATTCTTCTTCTTTAGTTTATAAAATCTTAAACCAAAATGAAAAAATAAAGTACTTCTACTGACTGACAGATTTTTTTTCAATTGTAAAAAGTGTATGAAAGTTGAAAAATGTGCTGCCAAACAGTAAGTATAGAGTTACTTCAGGGTTGCTTCAGCTTTACAGAATGGGGGAAAGATGGCACAGCGTGTCTGATAGAAAAGAGGAAATGTGAGACGCGCACAAACACCCCGCACCACTCAGACATCACATTGAGAGAGAGAGAGATGTGCATCCTGTTGTGGCAAGCGGCATTGTGTAGCGGAGCCTGTGCTGTTTTTCTAGGGTTCTGTTGGATGATCACAGATACACACTCTGTCGAGAGAGAGAGAGAGAGAGAGAGAGAGAGAGAGAGAGAGAGAGAGAGAGAGAGAGAGAGAGAGAGAGAGAGAGAGAGAGAGAGAGAGAGAGAGCTTGGAAACACCAGGGATTTGCCAGTATCCATAAAAAGACATTAGCACCCCGTTGAGCCAGCAAATGCTCCCTCAGAGACCTGCAGCTCCCAGATCTCAGTCCAGAGACAGCAGGGAGCAAGAATATCCAAAAACACCTGTAGATCTTCGATCATAATTCTCTATGGGTATATAAAAGACTGAGATCACACGGAAATGTCAGTTATAGGGCTGCACGATTAATTGAAAAAAGATCGCAATCTCGACTCTACCCTACACACAATCTTAATTCAGCTTTTCTACGATTCAGCTAATTATATTTTCAAGGTCAGGAAAGAAGCGTAAAGGCAGTCGCACAAGTCTTCACAGCCACATAGACACCTCCAAATGGGGTTATTAGTGTCACATACTTTATTTATAAGGTATTATTCACCCAAAAATGTCATTCATTCATTTTCTTTTCAGCTTAGTCCCTTTATTAATCTGGGGTTGCCACAGCGGAATGAACCGCCAACTTAGCCAGCATATGTTTTACGCAGCTGATGCCCTTCCAGCTGCAACCTATCACTAGGAAACACCCATATACTCTCATTCACAGACATATACTACGAACACTTTAGCTTACCCAATTCACCTACAGCGCATGTCTTTGCCAACTGACCCAGCCGAGGCTCGAACCTGCGGCCTTCTTGCTGTTAGGCAACAGCGCTTCCCACTGCACCACCAAATATGTAATTTCTGTCTTAATGTAGTCGCGGCCTCGAAATCACAAGTGAGCTGACACACTGTTTGTTTATCAAGAAGACGCCAACGATGTCTACTTTAGGGAACAGAACCTGCATAAGCTGTGAAATACAGCTAATAAAGTTGTAAATAACCTTCGGTTTGTTGCACAGTGATCATTGAGAGCCGCGTCGGAAGTATGATTTGCATGTGTGTGTGTTTTATCACAGTGACGGCAGCCATGAGCCGCACTCGGAAGTGAAAGTGAAACCGGTGCGCACATCATATAAATGATCATAACGCATTTTAAAGTTATGATTACGACAAGCATTTGATTTTTTTTTTCATATATAGCGAACACAGAGTGTTGTGCAAGAAAATAAATGTTTACTGGGTCAGTATAAGAACTCTAGCCTATATAATGTTGAATTTAATGCAAGAGGGAATCTGATAATGACAAATGTTTTATTTTACCAGAGATAAAAATGGTCTAATAATGTTGTCAATGACAAATGAGAAGCAGATGTCTCAAACATAATAATTAAACTTCAGAGTTAAGAATAGTTGTATTCTGATGTCATCACTTTAAAGTGCATTAATGACCAGGACAAATTTAAAGTCTGTTCAAGTCCACCATTCAAAGTCTATACAAAAAGTAGCATTTTAGCCAACAGGAGAACTACACATAGGCTTAATATTATTACTGTTGTTTTACCATATGTTTGAGAAATAAGAATGTTAATAGCGTCCTCATATTAACCTTTATATTACATCTACAGAATCATGAGAAAATCGTAATCTTTAATTTAAGCTAAAATCATGATTCTCATTTCAGCCAGAATCATGCATAATCAAATAGTTATAATCAACTTGTATTCAAACAGCTTAAAGATATAGTTTCCGCAAAGAAATTAAATGTTATCATTAGTTTACTCATAGGTCATCCAAATGTGTCGTGAATATCTTTCTGATCACTTATTTCAATGGAACAAAAATAAATAAATTGTCAATCCAGTTTCTCAGTAAAATTGTCAATACCGTCAAAAACTGATTACAGTGTTGTTAATATTTATAATGACATTTTAATGACAAATTTAGTTTGTGTCACTGTAGTAAGTCAAGAAAGATATTGATGATGATGCTGTTATAAAGTTTAATGGCCTCATGACAATCATGTTTATGCCAGACTTATGACAGGATTTGCTGTCTTGATAGAATAAAGACTGAGCGTAAAGTAAACTGAGTGAATTGTCATGAAATCTCATTCATATTCATGACACATGCCGAGTCATGATTATAAAGTTTTTCTGACAGTCTTATGAACACCCCTTTCCAGTAAAGTGTTACCCAAAAGGGTCACCAATGGTTCCTGACAACACATTAAAGTCTTATTTTGCAAAACAATTAGACTGTGTAAGAAATTAAACATTATTCACACGATTGTTACTTTTATTCACCACCTCGCCAAACAGACGAAAGTGAGTTCATGACTGGAGAACAAGCTGTGGATTAAAAGTTAACACTAATGCACATGTTTCATTTCTTGCACAGACAAATTGAGTTACTTCTTAAGAGTTCAGTTCCATCAGAAGCCTCAAGCATTCATTTAACTTTGCCTATATATGCTATTTTTGACTCTCAAAGTGCCATTTTTGAGTTACATTATCCAGATCACCAAGAACCAGATTAAGATTAAAATAAAAATAAAAAATTCATGTTGTACTGAAGAAATAAATTATCTCTGACTGATAAGAAAATCTTTTTGTTTTTGTGTGTGAACCATTCTTTTTTTAATCATTAAAGCAAACTAAATACACAGTGACACATTTCTATTTTGAAATTACATGGAGAGAAATTAATCTGTAAGATAACAGAAAAAAGGGCAACGCAGTGGCGCAGTAGATAGTGCTGTCGCCTCACAGCAAGAAGGTCACTGGTTCAAGCCTCGGCTGGGTCAGTTGGCGTTTCTGTGTCGAGTTTGCATGTTCTCCTTGTGTTCGCATGGGTTTCCTCCGGGTGCTCCAGTTTCCCCCCACAGTCCAAAGACATGCAGTGCAGGTGAATTGGGAAGGCTAAATTGTCCATAGTGTATGTGTGTGAATGAGTGAGTGTGTGTGGACGTTTCCCAGAGATGGGTTGCGGCTGGAAGGGCATCCGCTGCGTAAAAAAAATGCTGGATAAGTTGGCGGTTCATTCCCCTGTGGCGACCCCGGATTAATAAAGGGACTAAGCCGAAAAGAAAATGAATGAATGAATAACAGAAAAAACATTCTGGCAGCTCAATTCTCTTTTATCATGTTTATTTATAAACTAATTTGGAGATGAACGTGTGCTTATGTTTGACCACGTATGATTGACCACGGCTGGTCCCGTATCAGTCATCACATGATTTACCAATCAGATGAATCCAAACTCACTTTAAATATCCAGATTTTCTTATCTTAGCTATCTTCATCTTGAAGAATCTCCCCATCCTCCCCTACTCCACCCCCTCTTTACTAGATTAATTCAGGATGGGGCGGCTTGGCAGCACAGTGGTTAGCACTGTTGCCTCACAGCAAAGTCACTGGTTCGAGTTCTGGCTGGGCCAGTTGAAGTTTTTGTGTGGAGTTTACATGTTCTCCCTGTGCTTGCTTGAGTTTCCCCAGAATACTCCAGTTTCCTCCCACAGTCCGAAGACATGCACTATAATTAGGGCGGGGCGATTCATCGAAAAGTAATCGAAATCGACATTCAGAACCTACAATCGATCTAATTTTTCCAGGTCAATTTTTTCAAATACTTTGCCTACCGTGTGTGGAGTCACGTGTCCCCGCTCTGTTAAGGTTGTTCTATACTTATTATATTATTCTGATATTATACTTCTGCCAAGCGCACACGTACAGTTCGGCGCAGCCTTCGCATACCCGTGCACCTCTCAAAAAAAATGTAACTACATGTCACAACGATGCGTAGTGCAAGCTGTGTGATTGGTCAGTTTGGTAGCAGTGATAAGAGTGGGCGGCGAAGAGAGCTGTGTTTTAGGCAATGTGAGTTTTAATTTTAATTGTTTAGCATTGATGTTCAATAAATACTCATAGATAGTAGATAGTGTGTGTTTACTTGAATTATTTTAAAATCAAGTAATGCACCCTTCATTCAAAAATCTCTCACTTGTATAATGTGAGCATCACTGTACAAAACTTGTCAGTGATCTAAAAAAGGGTAAAAAAAAATTAAATAATTAATTAAAATAATCATTCATTAATTTTAAATCAAGTTAAAATGTTCAATTAATCAAGCTCTAATAATCAAAGAACAGGCTGAAAGAATAAATTCAGGGGACCTCTTGAGAACTACCTGAGCTCAGACTCCACTCTCACTCTATAAAACGGGAGGAAACCCCATGCTCAAGGATCTTTGAGCTCAGGGCTCTCTCCCGGGACAGCATGCCAAACACGCCTTATCAATCATAAGGTAAGGGTCAACTCCTGAATCGGTAATTTATATGACCAAACCAGACAATAAATAATTTCAAACTGCTAGAAATGTCAATTAAGGTCACTTTGTTAAACTTTTCAACATCAAATGTTGTCGTAGCATTTAAGGCCTTTCAACTCAAAAACATAAATAATCAAAAACACCCAAAATTATACTGGAAACTGTTAATTAACACTGTACAGAGACACTTTAATCTTATCTTTTCACTCAAGACTTTGATGCTGATAACATAACTCATAAAAGCCTTATTAAATTAGAAAAGATTTGAACAAAAGCATTTTCAGCAGTGCTTTCAGACTTTTGTCCTTCGTCTGGTCTTTAGTAATGAGCTTAGATTCTTTAAAGAATATTTCAATGCAGATCTTATTTGATTTGGTGTGAATTGAAAGCAATGCACTATTGTTAGGGGAAAGAAAAGAGGGAGAAAAACCCTGTCATTCGCACACATATACAGCAATCAGACCACTTGCTACCAAGAAATAAATGTGCATCAGGGTGGACAGAAAGCCTGCAGGCAGAACGGCTTCAAAGCCTGTTCACAGTGCGTGTTTGTGTGTGTGTGTGTGTGTGTGTGTGTGTGTGTGTGTGTGTGTGTGTGTGTGTGTGTGTGTGTGTGTGTGTGTGTGTGTGTGTGTGTGTGTGCTTCCGCCCCCTCACTGTCATTTTCACACCTGTTTCTATGTGATAAGACTCTTCTGCTTTATTTTACTCTCATGATAATAAGGGCTTGTGCTTTCCCAAAACTCTCACACACGCACTTGCCTAAATTATGACAATACTTTCACTTGTTTTTATATTAAGATAACTAAAATCACTATAGAATAATTTAAATCTTAACCTTAATTATTGTATTCACCTTGTGTGTATTGTTGTTTTCATATTAAATACAGTGTATTGTACTGTAACTATTCACCTTACTCTTTTAACATTAATAATACTAATTTCACATGAGCACCAAATCAGCATATTTAAAGAATTTTGAATGAAAAGACTGGAGTAATGATGCTGAAATGCAGTTTTGCCTAATATCTTATCTAATATTGCTGTTTTACTGCATTGCTGATCTAATAAAAACAGACCTACTGAGCATAAGAGATTTTAAATTTCACTTATTCATATCTGAATCATTATTAGTATTCATTTTTTAACATTAAAAAATACTACTTTCTCCAAATGATTTTGGTACATTGTATTATTTATAATATGATTACATTTTTCTAATTTAGAATGTCTCCGAAGAAAGACTTTTAATAGTTTTCTGTCAATGTATTTAACCTGAAGCATATACACTCACCGGCCACTTTATTAGGTTCAACTGCTCGTTATTTCTAACCATCCAATTATATAGCAGCAACTCAATGCATTTAGGCATGTAGACATGGTCAAGACGATCTGCTGCAGTTCAAAGCAAGCATCAGAATGGGGAAGAAAGGTGATTTAAGTGACTTTGAATGTGACATGGCTGTTGGTGCCAGACAGGCTGGTCTGAGTATTTCACAAACTGCTGATCTACTGAGATTTTCAAGCACAACCATCTCTAAGGTTAACAGACAATGACAGTAAATAGAGAAAAAAATAGATATTTTCTCTCAGAAAAAGAGAAAATATCCAGTGAGTGGCAGTTCTGTGGGCGCAAATGCCTTGTTGATGCCAGAGGTCAGAGGAGAATGGCCAGACTGGTTCCAGCTGATAGAAAGGCAACAGTAACTCAAATAACCACTCGTTACAACCGAGATACGCAGAAGAGCATCTGTGAACACACAACATGTCCAACCTTGAGGCGGATGGGCCACAGCAGCAGAAGACCACACCGGGTGCCACTCCTGTCAGCTAAGAACAAGAAACTGAGGTGACAATTCGCACAGGCTCACCAAAATTGAACAATAGAAGGTTGGAAAAACGTTGCCTGATTTGATGAGTCTCAATTTCTGCTGCAACATTTGGATGGTAGGGTCAGAAATTGGCATCAACAACATGAAAGCATGGATCTATCCTGCCTTGTATCAACGGTTCAGGCTGGTGGTGGTGGTGTAATGGTGTAGGGGATATTTTCTTGGCACACTTTGGGTCCATTAGTACCAACTGAGCATCATGTCAAAGCCACAGCCTACCTGAGTACTGTTGCCATCTTCTGATGACTACTTTCAGCAGGATAACGCACCATGTCATATAGTGCATATCATCTCAGACTGATTTCTTGAACATGACAATGAGTTCACTGTAATGGCCTCCATGGTCACCAGATCTCAACCCAATAGAGCAGCTTTATGATATGGTGGAATGGGAGATTCGCATCACAGATATGCAGCTGACAAATCTGCAGCAACTGCGTGTTGCTGTCATGTCAATATGTAGCAAAATCTCTGATGAATATTTCCAGTACCTTGTTGAATCTATGCCATGAAGGATTAAGGCAGTTCTGAAGGCAAAAGGAGGTCCAAACCAGTACTAGTAAGTTGTACTTAATAAAGGGGCCAGTGATTGCATAATCACTGTTAAAAAACAAAACAAAATTCATATTTCCCTGAGCTGCATTTTGCTGCATCCACAAATTCATGGAAAATAATAACCCACACAAGGCTACAAGTGCAAATTTTGCTTCCTAGTGCTGTTCAGGGTCAGAATATAAAACACGGAGACAAACAGACACACATAAATTGCCCAAACATGCACACACACAAACATGCAAGTCTCTTTTTCCTCTGCCTGGTTATAATATTTCCTCCTTCAACAGAATGAACAGCACACGGGTTTCTCTGTGTGTCAAAGAGATTAACCATGAATCAATATGAGTGATTGGCTGAACTTCTCTCTCTGTTAGACAGCATTAATCTCTGTGATATATGAACACATGCACAAACACACACACATACACGGATTGATGGTTGTGTGTTTTATCAAAATCGCTCTCTGCTGCCGTCCTACATTAAACACATTTACGGACCACACTAGAGAATCACATATAAAGTGATACCAGTAATAAATGACAGAATGGAGAGATGGATGAGGTCAGCAAACCGAATACTTGTCTACAGGCTCGTGATTGAACAAATCCATCTCACTCCATTCCAGCACTTAAAATACAAAAGATAGAAAGAAAACAGCAGTTAAACCAAATGCAAGATGCATCGTTTCATCAATAAGCAGAAAAGAATCAGATACAGACATAATGGAAAATCCAGAGAAAACAATATAAATGGAAGAAAAGGAAATTATGTCTTAAATAGTGACTGTTTAGGGGAAAGGGTGAAGGTTTAAGGGAGTAGTGAGAATATGAACATTTTTTGAAATACTTTATTTCTTTGGTCAAGTTAAAACTGTATTAATTTAAAATATTTTTATAATTAATATATATATATATATATATATATATATATATATATATATATATATATATATATATATATATATATATATATATATATATATATATATGTAGTTGAAGTCAGAATTATTAGCCCCCGTTTATTTTTTCCCCCAATTTCTGTTTAACGGAGAGAAGATTTTTTTCAACACATTTCTAAACATAATAGCTTTAATAACTCATTTCTAATAACTGATTTAGTTTATCTTTGCCATGATGACAGCAAATAATATTTTGCTAGATATTTTTCCAAGACACTTCTATACAGCTTAAAGTGACATTTGATGGCTTAACTAGGTTCATTAGGTTATTGTATAATGATGGTTTCTTCTGTAGACTATCGAAAAATATATAGCTTAAAGGGGCTAGAGAATCACATATAAAGTGATACCAGTAATAAATGACAGAATTGAGAGATGGATGAGGTCAGCAAACCGAATACTTGTCTACAGGCTCGTGATTGAACAAACCCATCTCACTCCATTCCAGCACTTTAAATACGAAAGAGAGAAACTAAACATCAGTTTAACCAAACACAAGATGCATCGTTTCATCTGTGAGATCCAGACATAATGGAAAATGTAGAGAAAAGAATATAAATGGAAGAAAATAAAATTATGAGTTAAAGGGAAAGACTGTTTAGGGGAAAAGGTTAGAGGTTCAAGGGAAAAAGTCAAGAGTGAGAATATGAACATTTTTTGAAAGACTTTTATTTCTTTGGTCAAGTTAAAACTGTATTAATGTAAAATATTTTTACTATTTTTTTTTTATATGTATTGTACAGTTATTACTCCAGTCTTCAGGGTACTTAATCCTTCCAAAATAATTTATATAATAACTTTTATATTATAATATATAGTACTTTTTGAAATTAAATTCAGAAATATTTGTAGATGTCTTCACTGTCGTTTTTGATCAATTTAATATGTCCTTGCTTTATTAAAGACAATATTGTTGTTATTATTTTTTTTGTTTGTTTGTTTGTTTGTTTTTTCAGACTTTATTTATGGAAAACAAGTGAATAGCATCTGTTGTATACAAATGTACAATGTCTGCTTTTCTTTTTTCTTTTAAGCACTTTTATGAACATTTACCATCATTAATTCATCAAAATAATTAGGAAGTGGCCTACAATAAAACCTATGAGATGAGCCTCTGAGAGAGAACTTGATCTTCTCCAATTTCAGAAGACCTAACATGTCATGTAACCAGACCAGAGGAGAAGGCCATGGCATTATTTTGAATGTTTGTGTTGTAAAAATCTTCTGGGGGTTTAACAAAAATAGTGATATAAGGATTTGGGTTTAAATTAATGCCTAACATTTCTTAGATTTCTTTAACATAATAATAATAATAATAATAATAACAACAACAAAAATAATCATAATAATAATTTTTTTAATGTTTTTTATAAAAACACAAATCTATTTCCATTGAGTCTAGGTTTGACCCTAAAGAAACTACAGTATTCAAAGTACATGTTCAAAAAGTTTTCTCCATTGATTTGCTTACCCACAATGCAGCAGAGGGCAGTGTGTTCAATTACGGTAGGAGCTCAAGGACAGAGGTCAGTCAGAGAGGGAATTACAATCAATCAGTAACCTTTTCCCACAGGACTGGTCGACTTACAGGTCAAATGTCAAAACTACCTTTAAGTACAAAGCAAGAAGACAAAGATTTTAAAAGGAGAAGTACCACCAGTGTCCTTACTGCTGCATTGATGAGGCTTCAAAAACCTTCCCTATGCTTTGCATGAGAGTTAAGCCCAATAATCAGGTCCCCAGTGCAACCACTAACCCTCAAACATGTGAAATGTAAAAAGCAAAAGCCAGAAACTAAAGAGACAAGCTTTTTAATGTAAAAAAACATGTAGCTCAGACTCCGTTTCCCCAGTGACCAGAGGAAGAAGATCTTATTATATTTCACCACCCCTTAATTGTGGTCACACTAGAATTTGAGTATGTATGCAAATATTTTTCAGATTCCATCACTACAGAAGCCTATAGATATAGTAATGTGTGCTTCTTTTCTAACACAAGCTTTGAGCAATAGATAGGGCCAGACAGAATCTGCGGACATTTTTTGCTAGTTCTGCGCAGAATATTGTAAAAAAAAATCTGCCCAATGATTTTGGGTGTATCATGACTAAAAACTTTCTATGTTAAATAAAAAAAAAAAAAAAACATTTTTAACTTTTATTTAATGTTTACAATGCAAATCCTATTAAATCCATTCATTTAGTAAACAAAGCAGGTCTCTCATATAATAAATCTACCATATATTTGCAAAAATTATTTAGAAATTATTACTTTATAAACTGGATTGTGTATAAATCATATGAACGTTTTCACATCAGTAATATTACTGAAATTCATTTAAAAACTGAATAAATTTAAATTTGCACACAGTTACACACAACTATATAAATAGACTCAATGATGGGCTGAAAATCTGCGGAAATCTGAGGACTTCTGGACGCACAGATTCCGTGTGGGCCTATAGGCCAACAGCCAGAGCCACCTGACCAATCAGAACAGAGCAAAAAAAGAAAGTGTTTAGAAAGAACAAATACGAAATGTCATTTGAGAAATGAGTTAATGCAAATGAATATCATGAGAAAAGTAAAGTGTAAATTTAAAGTACTGGATGTAAGCCTACACTCCAATGTTGCTATAAATTATCATTTATAAATGACGCTGGGTTGTTTCACCTCAAGTCTGGTTAAATATTTACCAAACCAACTGTTGGGTTAAATTTTACACAGATTTTTTGACTCAAAAATTTTACCCAGCATTTTTACACTGTTCTTGTTGATTTGATTTTTTTTAGTTGAATCAAATGAACTTTTATAGTCATCTCAACTTTAATCAAATTCAAAATCAATCAAACTCACACTAAAATATAAAGCTCGTCATTATTTTGCCAAGTACGATGTGATCCTGGAACATAATTTTTGTTCAAAAATGTAATCCAAACCTATTCCCTACCCCTAAATCCACCCATGACTGTAAACTATTCCCAAAATCAGAGAGGAATAATAGTTGGATAACAATCATATAGAAGTGCATAAACCTAACCTTAAGCCTAAGCTTAACATAAACTGTAAACATATCCCTTAATTCTGACTGGCTGATTTAAATATTGTTCCAAGATCAACATGGATGTTAATACAGGAACATGTCCTACTTAGTGAATTCAGGTTGGCGAAAAAAAAGCTTAAGTTAAACTTTACATAATTTAAAACATTTAGTTGAAACCTGATTAACTTATTAAAATAAGTTAAAGCAACATAAGTATATTTGTTGTCCTGACTTTTTTATTTCTTTTACATTGCATAGTGTATAGTAGGAGTCCAATAAAACAATACGCAGTCTTTAAAATAGCCTAATATGGTCAATTATAAAGCACTCTTTAATACATTATACAATCAAAAATCTGTAGATGACTGAGAATACTGGTAGAGGTTCCAGACAATTTCAGCCCCAGTCTATCACTGGATAACATCAAACTCAAAATGTTCCTTTTCCACAAACAGAAACGACCTTTAACGCAGCAAGCCTGCCCACTATCCCTCTCTCTCTCTCTCTCTCTACTATCGACACACACACACACAGACACGAGTGTAATCTTTGAAAAAACCCTGAAGATGCAGATTTCAATCTGAAAAAAGGATTATGGGATGCTACTCCACTCAGACTTGAGGACCAGACAGCAGCAGAGCAGAGGTTCAGAGGACATCTAACATTTTAACCCTCAAACATGCTCCACCACTGATGCATTAAAGTGGTTGTGAACTGCATTTTTATATTACTGTTATTACTTTTTAATGCTGTCTGAGGTTCATGTCTAATGTACGAGCAAAATCGTCTCTTCCTGAATATTTGGCGCCAAATATCAGAAGTAAAAATGATATAATATATTCACAATAATATATTCACATTACAATGATAAATAAAAACTGGACAATTTGACCAAAATTTTACTATGACTTGAGTTATCAGTAAATGAAAAATGAAATATAACTGAGTTAGAATATATGGAGTAGTCAGCATTTGAAGTGGATCAAAACCTTTCATCAAAATTATCCTGAAACTATTGAACAACACCCATTTTGTCACAATCACCAGCGATCTATGCTTGCAGATTGCTGGTATACATGCAGATCTGTAAGGACTACAAATCTACCATTACATGGACCACAAATCCAGTCATGCACCGCTCACACGCACATGTTCCAGATTCCGCTGATTGCACACACTCACAGCCGGAGGATCATTATGGACTGATTACAAGGACTATATACACCGCACACATGCACACTTCATTGCTGAGTCTTGTTAAACAGTATTGTGAACATTACGACACGTTTTCCTTGCCTTGTTCTGACCCTCGCTTTGTTTTGTTTGTTTACGCTGCTTGCTGCCTGCCTTTTGATCATCCGCCTGTTTTATGACCACAACTTTGGACTGCCTGTATACATCTGTTTGCCCCAGTGTTGACCATTGCTTGCCTGACCATTCTCTGTTGAATAAGTCCTGCATTTGGATCCGCACTCCATTGTCAGCATCTGCATCACATTCTTGTCTTAGGACAATTATAAAAAACTTTTTTGATCCACCTCAGTTGTTGACTACTATAGTTGCACATTTATGTAGTCAACGGTTTTTAAAGGGGATCATCATTATGAAAGGGAACCAGTAAATCTACATTATATTACATTACTCAAAAGGCCACTTAAAAGTCCTTCACCTGCACTCAGAATCAGTTATAACTGATACCGACAACAGTTTACACTGAGCATCAGTTGTCATATTGTAAGACTGAAAGAAGTTGCCACTTCAGAGTGAAAACAATCATGGCTGCCTTATTGTCATTCTAAACCACTATAGAATACACAAGACATGTCACTCCTATAGTTTTCAATGGGGAAAAAGTGTAACGGTCAATATGGCAAATGAAGCTACGCTTTCTAGAACAGGAACCAATCATCGATCGCTATTGACTGATGATTCTCAGGGGAAGGGGCTCAAACTATGTATAGGATTTGTATACAGGCTATTAATGTAATATTTATATGATACACTCATCAGCCACATTATTAGGTACACCTGTCCAACTGCTCATTAATGCAAATTTCTAATCAGCCAAATCACATGGCAGCAACTCAATGCATAAGGCATGTAGACATGGTCAAGACGATCTGCTGCAGTTCAAACAGAGCATCAGAATGGGGAAGAAAGGTGATTTAAGTGACTTTGAATGTGGCATGGTTGCTGGTGCCAGACAGGCTGGTCTGAGTATTTCAGAAACTGCTGATCTACTGGGATTTTAATGCACAACCATCGCTAGGGTTAACAGAGAATGGTCAGAAAAAGAGAAAATATCCAGTGAGTGGCAGTTCTGTGAGTGCAAATGCCTTGTTGATGCCAGTGAGTTGTACAATCAGTTCACTGTACTCAAATGGCCTCCACAATCACCAGTTCTCAACCCATTAGAGCAGCTTTGGCATGTGGTGGAAGAGGAGATTTGCATCATAGATGTGCAGCCAACAAATATGCAGCAACTGTTTGATGCTATCACATCAATATGGACCAAAATCTCTGAGGAATATTTCGACTACCTTGTGACTTTGTGTCATGAAGGATTAAGGTATTCTGAAGGCAAAAAGGGGTCCAACCCTGTACTAGTAAGGTGTACTTAATAAAGTGGCTGATAACTGTAGCGTATTTGATCCATACACCTTTCGTCCCACTAAGGTAAACCCTTCAAAGGCATTAGGGCATAGGGATGAGCCCTTCCAAATTGAATGCAGTGATAATTTAATTGGAGGGAAAATATAATTGCAGAACATGTCAAACCAACAATCACAGATTTATAAAAAGTTTATACAAATCAATCACAATTTTCAAAATTTGTGTCAGATGGCCAAATCATGGCTGAAATCGCACAGTGCACACTTTTTTTTAATACTGTGCTTTAGAATATACCAATTTTTTTTGGAATAACCTTAAAGAAAATCTGCCAAGGATAATTTCAAATAAGATTTAGCAAAATTTAGAAAAAGTTGTTTTCTAATTTTGATCTCTACTGTATATCTATAACTCCCGGTCTAGTGTTTGCATTTCCAAAAGCAGCAGCTTAGATCTCAGCATCCCTGCGAATGTATTCATATTGAAAGCTGCACTGCCATTTCATGCCTTGCCAAGTCCAGGCAGTTCATAAGACATGCTGTTCAAAATTTATCCCTGATCTCAATGTGATTTTTTGTCCTTTCTCCACAACTCAAGAATCCTCAGTCAGGACAAGATGCCAGCAGAGTATCATTATTTCACCGTTTTCTTCCTGCACGATCGTTCACTGCCTCTTCTTGTCGGCTGGGCACTGAAGCAAGTAATCACACAGTCCTCGGGACCAATTAAACATGACTTCCCATCATCTCTTTACAGTCTCACTTCCTGCACCACTAACCAGGTTAATTGAAATAATCGGTTATTTATTGTTCTGTCCATAATATTCTCTCTCCTGCATCTTCCGCTAAAACATACAAGAATAAATTTAGATGAATAACGAATTGCTGTGTTTCCTCTCTGTGTCAGTGTTCTTTTTCTCGCTATCCAGGCTGTCAACAAACACCAACATTATTCTTTGTCTGTCCGTCCAGGAATCAGTCAATAAATCCATGAGTTGAACCTCCTGACTGTTTTTCTCTCACAGCCCACACATATTCGCAACTGTCTTGCCATCTAGCATGTATTCACTTCTCTCAGCTACATGTTACACACATACACACACACACACACACACACACATTACATCATTATCTAGACGTTTCTTTGACTGAGCATTTTTATGTTAAGCTAATTGTATTTTCTAGCTCTCAGCCCTAAGTCCAACCCATATACACTGTTTGCACAATAAAGCTACGGTCACACTGGGCTTTGTGTGCGAAATTCTGACGTATGGCGCTGCGAAAAGGGGCAGGATTAAACAAGCTTATTAGA
Organism: Danio aesculapii; assembly: GCF_903798145.1. Lineage (NCBI taxonomy): Eukaryota > Metazoa > Chordata > Actinopteri > Cypriniformes > Danionidae > Danio > Danio aesculapii. The sequence continues at coordinate 20,463,205 of NC_079447.1, read as the reverse complement.
TATTTAAAAAAGCGAGCGATTGCTCCATGTTTTACATTTCTGTCCAGAGAGGTCCTGTTTTGATCCTCGATTGATCTCACACAGTCAAGAGATGCGATTTCGCAGGTCAGAGTTCACCAAGCTTGAACTTTGCACCGCAGCAACATGCGAAACTTAATGCATGACCCTGCATTTCCGGTCTGACGCATTCAGTGCGTATGAATGGAAGTCTATGGGAGGAAAAGCCCAGTGTGACCGCAGCTTTATTAGGCAAGTGATTATTTTGACCATATCACCATTTTATCCACAATTTCCGACTCTGAAAGAAGCTGTATAAACTTGAGTGCTTATTGGTTTTAATGCAAATCAGGTGATGTGTATTTGTGTAACGAGAGCGGGTTTGGCCTAAGGAGATCAACAGCCTATATCAAGGTGCACATAATTATTAGGGAGCTTCTTCTCCTTAGGAAATCTCATTGCTGCAGTCTGCCAAATCTTTGATTGGCAACATCAACCCTATACCTTCTCCTTTTGTGGTCCACAGACAACAACAACAACAAAGAAAAGAAAGCAAATGATGACAGAACTTCCTTTTTGAGTGAACTGTCTCTTTAAAGTATATTGCACTTTTTTTTTGCAAATTTGTAAGTCTTGTGCTTTTTAATGTTGTGCAGAGAATTCGTAGAATTTGTTATTCTTGTATTTTATGTTTCTTTTATTCCTGTTTATGTAAAGCACTTTGAATTACCATTGTGTATGAAATATGCTATATAAATAAACTTGCCATGCCTTAACATTTTTGAGTCCATTTGGCCAATTTGCAGGTCTGGCAGGAGTACTTTTAGCTTAGCATAAATCATTGAATCAGATTAGACCATTAGCATCTCACTCACTCAAAAATTTCAGTCGGCGCCAGTGGTGTAGTGGTTAGTGCGTCAACACATGCACTCCGGTGCTCACGGCGACCGGCCTCGCGGTCCTATGCCGATCCTTCCCCTCTTCCCCATGCTTTCTTGTCAATACTCTCTACTGTCCGGTCCATTAAAGGTGAAAACCTCGAAAAAATAATTATTAAAAAAAATGTACCTTTGATTACAAATGACGTTTGATTATCATACCATTGCTGCAGCTGTATACTGTATAAAAACGGTGTAATAATCAAGGAATTTTGCTCCCATACCATGGCTGCAGAAGGCACAATGATATTATGCAGAATGTTTTGAGTGAGATGCTAATGGTCTAATCCGATTCAATGATTTATGCTAAAATATGCTAAAAGTGCTCCTTCCAGCCCCGGAGATTGCCTGAAAGGATTAAAATACATATATACAACTATAAAGGAGTTGGTAATTGAGCCTATTTTCAAAAAATAACATAGAGTGTTCCTTTAGATTTTTTCTAATAAGCTTTATTATTAATACTATTTTCCTGATAGACCAACTTTCTGCACCGGCAGCTAGCTGTCTGTAACTCTCACATGGTTGCCCACTGAAGCAAGCAGGGCTATGCCCGGTCAGTACCTGGATGGGAGACCACATGGGAAAGCTGGGTTGCTGCCGGAAGCGGTGTTAGTGAGGCCAGTAGGGGGCACTATACCTGTGGTCTGTGTGGGTCCTAATGCCCCAGTATAGTGAAGGGGACTCTATACTGCCACGTGAGCGCTGTCTTTCGGTTAAACCAAGGTCAGGAGGCATCCTGGCCAAATTTGCCCTCTGGCCCCAGTCCATCATGTCCTCCTAACCATCCCCATATCACAATTGGCTTTATCACTCTGTCTCGTCTCCACCAATCAGCTGGTGTGTGGTGTGTAGTCTGGCGCAATATGGCTGCTGTTGCGTCATCCAGGTGGATGCTGCACACTGGTGGTGGATGAGAAGATTCCCCACAATGTGTAAAGTGCTTAGAGTGTCCAGTAAAGCGCTATATAAATGTAAGGAATTATTATTTTTTTATATTATTATTATTATTATTATTATTATTATTAAAACATGAAGATTGCAGGTTGTACTACACACATTCAGACACAACAGTTAGTTTATAATGATTACCCATACTGCCCCTGTAGACAACCCTTTGTCCTCTCCCGAGGGCACACATCTGACGCTGAACAAAAATACACACAACACCGGAAAAACACAAATTATGCTAAAGCTAAATTTCCTCCATCATTTCTTTAATGGCTGAGGTGGTTTGGAGCACAATAGCATTTTTTCTCGGTCTCACAAAAGACAATCATTACTCGGTTCTTTCTGGCGCTCTTTGAAGTAAAAGGTCAAGTTGTTCTGTCTATGTGAAGGACTCCGCCGTGTTTGAGTAATTATCTCAGGCTGGAATTGCCAGAGTGTTGGACTAATTATTTTTGCTGTTAGAACCCTAACGAGCAGCAGAACTGGAGGCGTGAGCTGGCAGAACATGATCAGTGCTAACAAATGATCACTAACAATCAGACGCTCTCCTAAAATTTGCACTAAAAGCCAGGCACTAAATAGCAAAACACCCAGCTGCGCTCTGAATCTCACCTTTGCTGCGACCACAAGCTGAGCGAGACTGAACTCACACAAAACTTTCCCTTTTGATTGCCGTCTGGAAGATGGAGGCAAAAGAAATCACATTTGAGATTTTTCTTTTATGTGAGACTGAATACAGTGAATAAAGCTTTTAGAGAATAGATGGTCTGAACTTTTACTGATGCCAGGCTTCTCATTATCACAGAATTCTGACAATCAGTTCTAGGAACTTTACTGCTTATCAGACATCAACATCATCATTTATATTTATTTTTTTAATCCAACAGAATTCCAAAAAAACTGTTTTATTTTTAGTGAAACACTAAATGCCATTAAGCGCTTTAGAGTACACAGAATTGGATGTTTAAATGTCAACAAACACTTGAATTTCGTAATAGCAGTTATGCTGCCGCAGGATAACCAAATGGACAGGATGATTAAACTGCACAGATAAATGAGTGAAATGGTTGCTATCCTTCAGGCTTTTACAGTTTTAGTAAAGTCATTATTCCTTTAAAACCTTACTCTGCTGCATGTTTACTGGTAGCACTTGATTTTTATTACTATCTATGGTCCCTTATATTCATTCTCTGTTTACACCTGGTTTTAAGATTAAAGACTCTTGTTGATCCATTCACAAGTGGACAACACCAAATAAAGTGTAAATGGGGTCTAAAATGTCTACTTTCAACAACTTCCAGAAGTAGTCAAAAAGAAATTGCAACTGCTTTCATGTAGACGTGCACTTGGATGCTTTGATGTCTGAAATCGAAATCTTGTTGTGAAGGCAAATAAATGCAAACACACAATTGTCCCTTAACTGTACTGAACACAAACCCGCAGCATTCAGTATATTAAGTAGTATTGCCGTTTGTCCAAACAGTAACAAATGCTGTTGCTCTCTGTAATTTACTCTCCCTTTGCAATATATAAACTTCACAAGCATAATCAATACTATTAGAGATCAAACAGTAATACTATTAGTAAAACATAATAATAATACTATAAGAGATCAAACAGTAATACTATTAGTAAAACATAATAATAATACTATTAGAGATCAAACAGTAATACTATTAGTAAAACATAATAATAATAATACTATTAGAGATCAGAAAAAAAATCAGAAAGAGATTAGGAAAAAATGTATACAGTACATCAAAAAATCTATTTTAACCCAGATGTAATTTATGGATGGATGGATATGGAAGAATGGGTGGACCCTTAGCCTGCACTTCCTAAAGCTATACTGTTAAAGTCAGAATTATTAGCCCCCCTTTGAATTATGATTTCTTTTTTTAAATATTTCCCAAATGATGTTTAACAGATCAAGGAAGTTTTCACAGTATGTCTGATAATATTTTTTCTTCTGGAGAAAGTCTTGTTTGTTTTATTTCGGCTAGAATAAAAGCAGTTTTTAATATTTTAAAAACCATTTTAAGGTCAATATTATTAGCCCCTTTAAGCTATATATTTTTTCAATAGGTTCCAGAATAAACCATCATTATACAATAACTTGCCTAATTACCCTAACCTGCCTAGTTAACCTAATTAACCTAGTTAAGCCTTTAAATGTCACTTTAAGCTGTATAGAAATGTCTTGAAAAGTATCTAGTAATATATTATTTACTGTCATCATGGCAAAGAGAAAATAAATCAGTTATTAAACCTATTATGTTTAAAAATGTGTTGAAAAAATCTTCTTTCCGTTAAACAGAAATTGGGAAAAAAATAAACAGGGGGCTAATAATTCAATAATTATTAAATAATAATTATAAACCTTAAAAAGCCCCTATTATGGATTTTTGAAAATTACCTTCCATGAAGTATTTAACAGCTCTAAGTGAAGTGAAATATCCAGCTGATGTTTAAATCTAAAAGTGCACCATGTTTAGAACTATTGATTCATCTATAAAAGAGTCGACTCATAGTGGTTTGAAAGAACGAGTCTTTAGCAGTGTTGGCGTAATTTGTTGAGTCTTTAGCCGTGTTGGCCCATTTGTTGCGCACGAAGACCCAAAATATTAAAACACCGCCCACAAACACTGTAGCAAGAAAAAGAGAAAGACAAACACTGTAGCAGACCCCGGTTGAATCATGTCGCGAAGACGCTGTGCTCTGAAGTGTGAGAGAAAGAATTATCACACTCAGCATTACAGCTGCAACCTTGTGCTGTGTTTCTGTCATTTTTCTGACAAGTGCTTCAGCAATCTACACGCTTACAACAGGGGATTTGTCAGCTGTGTGTTAAAGGAAGGATCAGAAAAGACTATTGATGTATGGGACTTTGTCAGAGCTTGACAGGAACTTTACAGTACACAGTCCACTGCTGTTTGTCGTTGCTATGGCCACCATCAGCTGCTCCTACGTACACGTGGACACTGTGTGGATTAATATTGAATGTGTCACTGTTTTTACTAATGGTTAAGAATAGAGTAATATGCTGGTGTTTACTGCATTGCTTTAATGCATTCCTGCATTGGGCTCACACATACACTCTGCATTCGGACTACTTCAAAATTGTTGCCAAGCCGTTGTGGGCATTTTTCTCTGTCTTACACTGAACGCAGTCGACCAATCACAACAGACTAGGTCATCGGACCAATCAGCGCAGATTAGCATTGCACTAAGGAGGGGTTTGGGAACAAATGAATCACTGAATGAATCATATGGAAGTTGTTGGGATAATTAGGTAAAATAAATGCATATTATAAAACAATGAATGTGTTTTTTGACATTGCACGCATATCTGACTGCCGTTGTAGACCCCAAAAAACAAAATATGACCTTTTTCATACCTAGAGGGGAATGAGTTCATTTTGCTCGAATTAATCAAATAAAGGTTTGATGGAATACTCACAGAGCTGTATTTTGACTGTATTTTGCATGATACTTTTGACCAACCTCGTTGTGCTTTGATCACAAAAATGACAAACATTTTAAATATCACTTTAAGTTAAATTAGATGGCACTTGTCATTTTGCCACAGTTGCACTTGTTATTAATGCATTTTTAAATCCAAAAAGCACTTGATTTTTTAATTGATTTGTGGATTTGCATATTTGAGTAAAAAACAATTGTGGTATAACCAATTTTTCCAAACCTTTGACAAAGATGAAAATTCAAATTAGGACTTTTGAATTGAGACTCCCGAGAGAAGCCCTGCTCTAATGTCAACCAGTGCATAATAGAGGAAATAATCCTAAATTAGAGAGAAAAAGGCAACGTCAATTAACTTTAAAATGATAAAAGTAGGTTTAGATAATAGACGTTGTTACGTTTCATCTTTTCTTTTGTAATCAAATCATATTAAATCAGTAACCGGCAGAAATCTAACAATCCATCAATCCAATAAGAAAATGCATTCAGTCAGTCTGAACCAGCAATGCAGAGCAAACCTTTCCAGTTACATCAGAGATGGTGGAGAGAATTTTGACTCAACATTGGATTTTACTTTATAAGTCATTTCATCATACATCTGGCTACCAAGCATGTCCGCCCTCATCTTCTGTTATTGTTTTGAAGCAGCCCAAAATCATTTAAAACACAGACTGAACAGCAGATAAAGCAAACTAGTGTCACGCCTGTTAAGTCTTGATGGATGGAAAATTGAGATAAAGACTAATAAAGTGACAGGTGGGGGGGCATGGTGTACACTGTACGATAAGTTGAAATTTACTTGCCTATATGAATAGTTGTATATGTACGAGCCATAACTTGATTTAATATAATAGAGCTCAAAAATACATTAGCTGATTTCACCTCCTTTGTTTGTGATGGTTTGCTTATTGGACTGTTTAAAGGTAGATTATGAGGTGCAAAAGTGAAAGAAAGATTGTTTATTGGTATCTGTTATACTGCATGAGAATTTATTAAACATTTTTAATTGGAACAAATTAGTCAATTTATTGCTCGACTGATTTCCTGAAAATTCTGATAAGACAGTATTTTTTTAAACTATGGTCAGTAGAATATCTGGTAGGAAGCATCCAAATACACTGTGAGCAAACACAAAAGGTGACCATCAGAATAAAAAGTTTAGCAATTCAATTAGTTCATTGATTACAAGTATAATTATTATAAAGTAGCCAAAAGTAACAAAACATAAGAGATTTGAAAATATCCATTCAATTTTGCTTAGATAGCAAAATAACAGAGAGTTTGAGCATCTGAGGTTGTTGTTGTAAGCCTGTGGAGAGTTATTAGCACACACTCATTGAGTGAATCTTCCACAACATGCTCCCAGCTGCTCTCTTTTCTGTCTCTCTCTTCACATAAACACACTTCAAGTCTCTAATCTGTGCACGATAACGTGTATGTAACGTTTATATTTATGATTTAGTATGTTATGAGCATGCAAACTCACAAACTTTGACTATTTTAAGAGAAAGAGTTGAACTCATGTTGGTGTTAACTGGAAAGTGTGATATTTAGCAATAACGCATGCAAACAGTCTTGCAAAGAGGAGATGTGTGAATGTCTGTGGGGATTACACACAAAAACTGACACTCAATCTCACACTTCAGTGATTGCTCAGACATACAGGGCCCTTAAACTCTCATACATGCACACTGCAAATATAAATCACAAAACAGAACAGACGTGCTCTCTTATGTTTTAAACATAAACATATTTTAAGAAATATGAGCTATATTAAGCCACATTATTGTGTGCATGTGTGAAATTTGTAAATGTGTCATATCAGTGTGTATATCACAAATATACAGATTAAAAAACTAATTGGGTAACTTTTAATAAATTCCAGCCCCACATTTGGACCAATAAATGTCCATAACCTTTCCTATTAATACTCAAGACAGGCGATATCAATTAAATTAATTCATTAAATAAATATTCATTTAATTATTAAATAATTTTGAACCAAGCTTAACTAAAAACATATATGGGTCAAAGACGACTGATTGAACTAAATTTTAACGGTTATTTTAGTCTTAGACAGTATATTTAATGAAAGTAAAGTGTCTAATGTTTTAAAACAAATATGTGAGAAAAACAATTGTAATCATTTAGTGTTGCAGATGCAATTAGGTAAAGAGGAAACAACTTATTCTGATATTTTTAAAATATATAAAATGATCATTGATATTGCTGAAATGTATAATGTTTTAAGTTATTAAAAACTATTTCTTGTTGACAAATTGATAAAAGTTAAGGATAGTGACAATGTATAGAAAATCACAATTAATTACTATTTTGAATGTCATCATTTGATTATTGTTGCAAACATGTCTGTCAATTTCTTTTTGTGTATACACTACCTGTCAAAAGTCTTGTTGTTGATCCCAGTTGTAAGAGCAACTAATAATAACTTGACTTTTAGTTGATCATTTGGAAAAGTGGTAGAAGGTCGATTTTTCTGATGAATCATCTGTTGAACTGCATCCCAATCATCACAAATACTGCAGAAGCCCTATTGGAACCAGCATGCACCCAAGATTCTCATACAAATCAGTCAAGTTTGGTGAAGGAAAAATCATGGTTTGGAGTTGCATTCAGTATGGGGGCGTGCGAGAAATCTGCAGAGTGGAAAGCAACATCAACAGCCTGAGGTATCAAGAGGTATTTGTGCTGCTCATTACATTACAAACCCCAGCAGAGGATCTTTAGCAGGATAGCTCATACTTCAGCCTCCACATCAGAGTTCCTGAAAGCATTGAAGGTCAAGGTGCTCCAGAATTGGCCACCCCAATCACCAGACATGAACATTATTGAGCATGTCAGGGGTAAGATGGAGGAGGCATTGAAGATGAATCAAATGTAGGAAAGTCCTCCAAGAAAGCTTTCTTTGCTATTCCAGATGACTTTATTAATAAGTTATTTGAGTCATAGCAGAGATGTATGGATGAAGTCCTCCAAGCTCATGGGAGTCATACACAATATTAATTCTTTTTCCACTGCACCATGACTTTATATTCTATACTGTACATTATTTCTGTTAAGTGACAAGACTTTTGTCTAAGCAAAGTCAGATCTTACTGTTCTAATTAAATAATTATATAATTATTATATAATTATATAATAATTTTGGTAAAATAAACGTAATCTAGAGGCCTTTGTCTTTCATATAAGCCACTTCTGATACCAAATGATAATCAAGTTATTATTTGTTGTTCTTAAAACTTAGGCAACAAGACTTTTGTCAGGTAGTGTAAACTAAATTTAATGAGTGGTGTCTTCAGTAAATCATGGTAAATAACATATACAAGTTTTAGTGATATCAGAAAAAGTAAACAGAACACATTCTAAAAGAGGAAAATTGCAGATGGAAACAAAACTTGCTGGCATCATTACAACTTGAACTTCATTTTGATCCTGTTAATTGGCATAAATGTTCTGAAGAAAACATTGATCCGCTACGTTCCCATGGTGATAGAGGCCCAGGAGATATGATTGGTGAACAGAAAAACTACAAAACCACCCGATGACAGGACAGCGCAGGTAGACTCAACTAACCGCTCAAGAAAGCAAGCTTCAACCTGCACGTGCACAGGAATCAATATCCAATACAAACTTCACAAAGCCAAAACTCCTTTACAAAACTAGTACACACAGCAGAGAACAAAAACAAAACCTTGCAGCCCTAAAGAAAGCTTTAAATTATTTACACAAACCCACACCCACGGTCCTCATGCTGTGAATCTAAACCATGTCAGCTATCTTATCATGCTTCTAGGTGCCAGGGTAGCCATCTTGTCAGAGCGTTTGGAGGGTGTATGTGAAAACCCCTGCCGCGCAGACATGTTCGAATGATTCTCTATATACCAACCAGACACACAATCCTCTATAAATGCTCTGTATCGGATCTGATGACTGACACCAGCCCACATCATGCCGAGGGTCCTATTCTTAGCCTCCAGCAGCTCTTTGCTGAATTCCGGCATTTTGGGGTGGACTCTGTGACTCATTTGTTTTTATCTCTGTGCTGAAATGTTGAGTCAGGAATTAGAGATCAGGAAAAAGCATTAGGGATAAGGTTTAGGGGAAAAGTCAGCTGAGATGCAAATCAAAACAGCAGAATAGCACTTGTTGTGCTTTTGAGTATATCTGAAAGTACAGCCAAATAAATGACACTGGCAAAGATGAAGATATTGCTTTCCACATGGGCAATGTGGTTGTATGCATTACTGATTACCACCAGATGTGTTAATCAGTATAAGTACTCCAAATCATATTTAACACCGACCAATTGTAATCAAATCAATGTGAGGAGGTTGTTTGGAGAAGGAGACAGAGAATGGGAGAGTATATGAAAAAAGGATCATCAGTTTTTTTTAGTTTGGAAATGAAGTGGTTAGAATTTCAGTCAACAAGTGATCCATACTTCATCCCAGTAAATAAAAAAAGACTGACAATAACTCTGTCTCTCGTCGAAATTATTTTAAGTCCTTATAATACCGAGAATGGAAGTAAAATATCACTATTATAAAACAGACAGTAGTTGTTTATGAATGCCACCGCTTCCTAGCAACCAGTAAAACATGCATTTTAAAGTATTGTATGTCATTTTAGACTATATTAAATTATGCTGTGATTAGAACGAGCGAGCATATGTGAATGATATCAGGAGCTTACAGTGACACTGACTGAAGGCTGCTGGAGATTTTGATTTCCCAGTACAGAAAAAAATGCATTTTAAAACATCATTCAGAGATATTATTGATTCTAATGACCACATAAATCTAGTCAGAGGATCATAAGAAACTTTATACAATTACAAATATTATTAAAAAGAAAAATAACATTTGTGCATGAAGGTTGCTTTCTTCAAATATTTATTTTGCTACATCTACGTGAAATTAAACAAGAAAACCTCCCAAATCAAGACTTCGGGCTGGTTATAAACATGATCACGAATGAAATAAAAAAGGTGAAGCACTTTCTTACCTCACATTTTGGTAAATCCATTATAATTTTACACACAGCCTGACAACTTCTATGGGCACCTCAGCAGGACGCTGCTCATACTGATTTCACACCTGTTGCTCTTCGTTTGTGCTTGTTAAATATGAATATGATGTTAAATATATCAAAACTGTTTCTAATATTTGTGCAATAAATATCTGAAAGGCATACGCAGTAAGTTTGACATGCACTTTATTTAATTAAGACAAAATAACACTTTTAAAGATGAACTTATTTTTGATGTCCAGTATGAACAACACAAGCAGCTTGACGGTCACATTAGAGCACAATAGTTTATAGCGCACAAGCACCATAACAACACACGCTCTGGTGAAACTTAAGGTGCTTTTTGACTTTCTTTGACTTTTCTTCTAAGTCAGGCTTCTCTTCTTTAGAGCTTCTCTTTCAGTTCTGTGCGCTCCCGACAAAAGCGGGATGAAAGTATCGCTACGCGACGCGCGCATGGCACCTTCCCACGCTCTCCCGGGCGCGTCAGACCTGCGCGAGGCGCTTCTGACTGTGAGCTCGAGCGCGCGCAGCTCCATGAGCTCGAGCTCGTGCTTGGCGGCGGTTTCGAGCACCTTCTGCTTGTTGTAATAAATGACGAAGTTATTAATGATGGGGTGGATGGGCAGAGCTATGGCGATCACCCCGCACAGAAAGCTAATTGCCGCGTTGCACCGGCCCAGCGTGGTTTTTGGGTAGATGTCCCCATATCCGACTGTGGTCATGGTGATGATGGCCCACCAGAAGGACTGGGGGATGCTTCTGAATAATGTCTCCGGGTGGCTCTGCTCCATGGTGTACCCGAGCGCGGAGAACACGAAGATGCCCACCCCCATGTACATGAGAAGCAGCCCCAGCTCCTTGAAGCTCCGCTTGAGCGCGTACGTGAGCGTCTGGAGTCCAGAAGAATGGCGCGCCAGCTTAAAGATCCGCGCAATGCGCATGATGCGGAGCGCCTGCACCGCCTGCTGCACGTTGACCAGCTCCATCATGGCCGTGCCAAGGCACGTGAGAACCAGCACCACGTAAAATGGCAGGACAGCCAAGAAGTCTATCATGTTCATAAAGGAGAGCGCAAAGCGCAACTTGTTAGGGGAGGATGCGAGGCGCAGCACGTATTCCACCGTGAACCAGCCGATGCACGCCGTCTCGATAGCGTCCAGGGTCGGGTGCTCAACGCGGTTCCCTTCGGAATCTTCCACCTGGAGGTCCGGTAGAGTCCCGAGACACATGACCACAGATGAGATTAAGATGAACAGGAAGGACACGACGGCGATTACGCGTGCAGGGAGCGAGGACTCTGGTTTCTCCATGAGCTTCCA